>NW_027228788.1:0-127588 GCF_019399895.1 Cardiocondyla obscurior | reverse complement strand
AACTTAGTGTCCTGGCCCTTGGTCTAGACGCCAAAGGGCTCAAGGACACGTTGTGAGTGCCCGGTTGGGCTGATGGCTGAGAAGAGGGAGGATTATTCCTCGGACTTCTTCCACCGATGGCCCGACTGGTGGGCGCTCTTGGGCGCGGTCTTGATCTCAAGACCCGCGTACTCGCAGGTGGCGTTAATGCCTGGGCGGGAGTCATGCAGGAAGTTGTGGCCGAGGGTTGGCCAGTCCCACGATGATTGCCGCCCGCGTTGCTTCTTGATGGAGCGGACTGTGGATGCCGCTCTCTTTCCCTCTCTGCTTCTGTCTTGCGACGCATGACCGCACTGCAGAAGTCCATGAAGGCTCTCCAGACGTTGTCCTCGTACACCGCAAGCTCGATGATGGTAGGCAGGGATAAGTCCGGTCCCAACACGTTCCTCAAGACCTGCCTCTCCTCCGTCCATGCCGGGCACACTTCAAGAGTGTGCTGGGCGTCGTCAATACTGTCATCGCAATGATGACATGCTGTGGATGCCTCTTTCCCGATCCTATGTAGATAGGAGGAAAAGCATCCGTGGCCCGTGATTATTTGCGTCGTCCAGAAAGATGTGACGCCTTTCCAGCCGCAACGATCCACCCAGTCCTCCATGACTGGGAGGATGGCGGACAGCGTACGCTGGCCGAAGTTGTGAAGGCCGGTGAGTCTGTCCTTCCACTGGCCCACAGTTATGACTCTGTGTCGCCGGCGTAGACGTTTCTTCATCCCAGCTGTGGGCGTGATCCCCCTAGATTTGAGGATTTGTAGATCCTTGTATACTCGATGATACTCCGCAGCGGTGATGTCCACAGGTGGAAGGCCAGCCAGGAGTGCTGCTGCCGGGCGGGCAACGGTCCTATATGCCCGTGCGGTCCTGATAGCCACCTGATGAAAGGCAGCCTCCAAGTTCTTCTGACTCTTTTTGCACGCCGCTAAGTCTTCGGCCCAGACAGGGGCGGCATATAGGGCGATTGAGCGAACGGTGTTCGCATATAAACGCCTCGCTGCGCTGCTTGGGCCTCCGATATTTGGAAGAATCCCACGCAGAGGGTGGACTTCTCCCTAACTCTCTCCCAATTCTTTTAAAATGGGGCAAAAGACCATTTATGGTCTAAAATGAGGCCCAAGTACTTTAAGTTCTGGGCGATCTGGATTCTGGCCGCACCCACCAAGATTTGTGAAGAAGGTGGAGGCTGAGGACCACCGGTCTTTCCAGAAAACACAATGGCCTCCGTCTTTTCGTGGGCCACGTAAAGGCCAAGCTTCTGAACGGAGCGGAGTACTGAACTGGCCGCTATCTCCCCTCTCGCTCTTGCTTCTGTCCAATCTCTTCCACCCGACAAGATGAGTGTGTCGTCCGCGTAACACACGACTTTGCTATGGGGAGGAAGTGCCGATGAGAAAACCGCGTCATATCCTATGTTCCAAAGGAAAGGGCCGAGGACCGAGCCCTGAGGTACGCCACGTTGTAGACTCCTTTCTTGTACTTTACCGTTATGATCGGTAAAAGTAAAGTACCTATTATGTAGGTAACTTCCCAGTATATCCTTTAAGTATTGAGGGACCTGATGACGGCTAAGGGCCGCTCTGATGACTTCCCAGGGAAGGGAGTTGAACGCGTTTGAGACGTCTATGGATGTCGCGAGCACGACTCCCTGGGTGTGCTCCTCCGTAAAATTCCTCACCGCTGTGATGGCGTTCACCGTTGATATACCGGCTCTGAAGCCGAATTGGTTTCGGCTGAAGTTCGTACCTTCTTTCGAAAGATGCTGGACGAGGCGATTAACTATGATCCTCTCGAAGAGTTTTCCGGCCTCGTCCAGTAAACAAATTGGACGATATGCCGAAGGGGAGTCCTCAGGTTTGCCCTGTTTACGCAGCAGGACTAACTTCGCTTTTTTCCACGGAAGTGGAAAGGCGCCATGTCGTAGGCAGCTATTAAATAACTGGATTATTGGGCCTTGGATACTTTTCAAGGCTAACCTCCAAACAGCTTTAGTCAGGCCATCCGGGCCCGGCGCAGTATTTCCTCTAAGGCCTCTTTTGGCCGCATGGAGGAACTCTTCTTCAGTTATCTCGAGGGCTGCGTTCCAGTCCAGATCTGATGATTGAAGGTGGACTCGGCCGTCTTCGCGGGTATCAGGAGGAAAGAGTTTTCCAATGACCTCTTTGAGAAACTGAGGGCCAATACTTCCGTAATTGGAGGCGCCATCGGCCTAAGTTTCTTGCATACAATTTTGTACGCTCGACCCCATGGGTCGTCGTCTAAGGCTTCAATTAACTCTGTCCACGATTCTTCTTTGGCCTTACGAATGGCCGTCCGCAGTGTCTTCCTGGCTTCTTTGTAAGTCGCAAGGGCTTCGGCTCTTCTGTCTTGATTGTCACGGCTACGGGTGACCTTTCTACTAGTCCTAATGGCATCTCTTCGTAGCGCCGCTATTTGATCCGACCACCAGTATGCTGATCTTCGAAAACGATGCTTGACTCGCGGCATTGACATGTCACATGCTCGTGTGACAGTTTCTGTGACCCATTGAAGCTGGATTTCAGGATCTTCCTCCTCTTGTGGCAAGTCACTGGCGAAAAGGGAAGCGGCGATGGAAGCCTGAAAAGCGTCCTCATCCAGTTTACGTACCGCCCATCTGCGCCCTTCTCGTGATCGATAAGACATCGATCTTAAAGGTGCTAAAGACACCAAGATGTACCGATGGTCGGAGAGGTGTTCCATGTCCTTAGACACCTTCCAACCAGACACTATGCGTGCTGCCGCCGGGGATGCCCACGACAAGTCGATGATCGACTCTCCCTGCGGGCGGACACATGTGGACGTGTTGCCCCTGTTCAACAGGACTAAGTCCATACTTGCGGCCCAAGCCTCAACAAGGCGGCCTCTCGCGTTAGTTCGTGCCGAGCCCCATGTTGTACTCCACGCATTGAAGTCACCCGCCACAATGATCGGTGAGTTCCTGACACGCCTGATGCAAACTGCTATGTCGTCCAGCCATTTCTGGTACTCCTCAATTGTACCTGAAGGCGGAAGGTAGGTACCGACAATGATAGTTGGCCCCCACCTAGCTGCGACGTAACGTTGTCCTCGTTCTATCGGGGCACATGAGGGAGTGCCCGGGATCCATCTCCATGTGAGAGCCACCGATCCTAGCTCGTCTCCAGTCCAGCAGGGGTGATTCTTGGGAACGTAGTTCGGCTCGGCTACTACTGCGAAGATCATCTTCTGCTCCGCCATCGTATGCAGGAGCAGGTCCTGGGCGCCCTTGGAACGCCCGACGTTTGCCTGAATAAGGCGTAGGGCCATTTACAGGTATCCGGCCTGCCCTCCTCCGGGGATCTATCTCCATTGACCCTTCGCCGGATTTACCAGCTAAAGGTCTCTTGACACGTTGCGGAAGGGGCGGTGGATTGGTGTTGTCCACTTCTGCGACGTCTCTTCTTCCCTTCCGTATTTGGGTCGTGCATTGCACGCTACCAAGTACATGGTTGGCCTTCCTCTTGAGGTCCGAGCAGATGGGGCATTTTGGAGGGGCCCTGCACATCTTGGCAACGTGTCCTTGCTCTCCACAGCGATAACACCTGCCGGATCTATCAAGTGTCTCTGGACACTTGTCTGCTACGTGCCCCCTCTGCAGGCACTTATAGCATCTGAGGGGGCGTGACTCTAGCAAGTCGACTTTTACTTTGGTCCAACCGACCTTTAGTGTATTTCCTTCTGTGGCTTTTTTGGCGGCCACCAAAGGAATACTCATCCACAGGCTTCCCAGTCCACCTGGGAAGCTTCTTATGCTGCCTGCTTTGATGTCAGAGGCTAAGCAGCCTCCCTTGCTTGCCACGGCACCAATGACCTCGTGGACAGTGAGTGACGGCTCCAGATTCCGCACTCGTATCTCCGCCATTTTAATAGGGCGGTTTATCTTAATGCCCTCTCTATTCACCAGAAGTTCCCTTAAGCGGGCAGCCAGGGCATCTGCTTGGGGACCGCTGCTCTCTCCTGGAACTTCTAAAAGTAAGGCTCCAGTGGCTGTAAAGCGGGTCTTTATCCCGTCGGTAATCCCTATGTCCGGGAGTTTAATCTTGTCCCTTGCCTCGGACAGAATTTTGGGCATGTCCTTTTGTGGACATGTTAGCACCACTGCCGACGTTTTCGGGATGCGTCTCCTGTTTCTTCTTTTCCTCTTCTTCTTAGTCGAGGTGTTGGATGAGGAAGTCTTCTTGCCTTCCACTTTGCCTCTTTTAATCCCAGGAGCTCCTTTAGTGATGGTACCTGGGGCTGAAGTTGAGGCAACAGGTTTCATTACCTGTTTATTCTTCCTAGCTGCATTCCTGCCGAGGACTTTTGTCCACGGCGTTTCCACAGGGTTGCTAGTCGATCCGCTGCACGTTTGCAGATTTTCCGATGGAGCTGGTGGCGCATCCTTCTTCTTCTTAGAAGGCTGAGCCTTGTTATTCTCAAGCGGAGAGACATTTGATGGTCCTTGGCCTTTGTTCTTCTTCGTCTTCTTAGACTTATCTTCTCTATTTTTCTCTTCGGGAACCGGGTGCTTCTTGGTGTGGTCTCTCAGGCCGGACACCATGGAAGTGCTTTCTTGGGCTCCGTTGGGAGATACTTGAGGAGAAAGTCGCTCCGTGAGAGTGGACATCATGTCCCTCATTTGGGCCTGCATCATTTTGGCAAACACCGCTAGCTTGCCATCAATAAGTTCTTCTAGGCCTTTATCCTTATTGGCCGCTTTGCGACGAAGAGTTGTATTCTTGCTCTTCAGAGTTTCTTCGTCGTCGTCGGTAAGTATCCGCGATTTGCCTTGTACGGGCGGCCTAATCGCCGGTGGCCACTCCTCCCGGGGTGGAAGCGTCACAGACGGAGGGGCTGGAACATGGCTTGATTCAGCTCCAGTATCCATCTCCATAGGTTCGTCCCTAACTTGATTGTTCCCAGATAAGGGAGACGTCATCGCAGTAGAGCGGACTCTGTCTAATTCTTCGCGTAGTTGCCTAACCTCGGCCCTTAACTGCTCGACCTCTTGAGCATCCGTGCTTTGCATTGGCAACACCTTACGCGTCATTGCGTCCGCGTTTATTTCTATCTTAAGGGCGGCTTCCCTTAAGATGCGTACAAAGCCGCCCTTTAAGTTGCTGGATTTTACAGCAACCTCCTCTATCTTCTTAGCTGTTTGCAGGATCTCTGCCGCCATGGCCTGTACTGGCAAACCGGCAGACTCCTGCTCTATCCTCTCTGCCATCTGGGAACGACGTTTCCCCTTATAGTCGGATGGGTCGTATCCGCCCTCCGCAATTTGCTTCATAAGCCTAATCTCGTCCTTGATAGATTCAAGCTCCTTAGTCTTTTCTTTGATGGCAAGAATTTCAACGCCTTTCCCAGTTACTATTGGGCGTCCACGTTTCTTCTTCTTTCCTTCGAGCATGTCTTCGAAGAAATTCTCCTCCGAGGAAGAGAGAGAACGGTCCGTGCGCGCCGTCACACGGCGGGCTTTAGCGTCAACTTCGCGATTTCTTCTTCTGGATCTCTTAGACGCTCCAGACGCAGTAGTGCGAATAGAGACGTCCGTGGCGTCAGATGAATCCAAATTGATGACGTCCGTGTCTCTGTTTTCGTCCATGCTTGCGTCTTCCACTGAAGATTGTTGCGGCGCGCTACGAGCATCATCCTCCGTTGCTGTTGTTGGGCAGGTTTCCGTCAGCGCAGTTGGCGGAGGAGAACCTGCACTTGGTCGAATAGTGCCAAAAACACCCGTTGATGTCGACGGCTGGTTCTTCTTAGTTGCCGCGCTGGGTCTTGTCCTACTCTTAGGACCAACCTTCCTTCTTGCTTTCTTGACGACTTCCATTCCAATAAGTCGTGGAAGCTTCAGAAATTCTCCATCGGTGTCCGTGCATGGAGCGGCTCTTCTGTTCGTTTCTCCCTCTGAGAGAGAAAGACCTCGATCCTCCTGGTCAGATCGAGCTTCATTTGTCGCAGGCGCATTGTCCACCAGCGCCCCTGCGGGGCAAGCGCTGGATCGCCCGTCGTTGGATGACGACATGGCAGGAGCCGGGACGGTACTCCCACCACGCCGGTCCCTGAGGGTCCGAATCCTCTGGGGCTGTAGAACTTCCTTCTTTTGGTCTGACATCTTCATGTTGTATCAAGGGTTGGTTTGTGTAGGGTTTTCCTTCCCCTAGGCCGATTGGGTGCCCGCCCTGCCGACTCCGACCTAGCCGCTTCCTTCTTTCTTCCAGAGACACGCCGCGAGCCCCGCCTCGGAATACGTCCGAGCGGCCCCGCGGCGGTCAAAACCTCCTCCCCGGGGTGACCAGGCCCACCTCGGAAACTTCCGAGCGGCCCGAAACACCCCCTACGTCATCCCTGGGGTGCCCAGCCCGCAGGCCGGAACACCCTACGCCCCCGGAGACCGTGGGGTCACACCCCCGGTGTGCAACTCCGGTGCGTATACTCGTACCCGCCCCAGGAACGCACCACGTACGCCCCGGAAACGGGTAGAGGTAATCCCTAACCTCGGCTGCGGGAGCACCCGCGTGCAATGCCTCAGAAAGGGATCTTCTCCCCTTGAGCGGGAGGCCCCCTACCCAACCCCCCGGGTGGCATGGCGGGGAAACCAATTCCCCTGCGGCCCCAGCCGGCCGGGATTTGCATTCCGGGTTACCTTCCCTTACCACCTTGGGGGGAATAAAACCCACCCTCTCGGCGAAGTGGTCGCCGGGCTCAGGCACCTCGGGACCGCCAAGTCCCGTACCACAGATCTACACCGTCCTAATAAAGGGACGGCCTCTGTGGCCCCTGAGGGTGTACCTTCCCCGGCTCGAGTACGTGATGTACTCGGAGTGCAATGCCAGGAAGGTACTGTGCGCTCTTAGTAGGATCGAACCTCCCCGCCGGGCCCTCCCCGGGACTAAGTCCCAGGTACTGCCCCAGCGGATCGTTGATTCGATCCCTTAAGCCCTCTCACCACGACAAGGTGGCGCACAACGAGAGGGAAATTGAGGTTGGGTGCAAGCACCCAGACACTCGTTGCCACCAGACTACAGCGGCTCTACATCCCATGCCCCCCCCAACTGCGCCGGGCCACTAATAACCGGCCTCCGAATTGATTATAGTGAGGGGAGGTGGACCCTCACTAGACGGACACCAAGAGTCCAAGGCGCGGTATCCACTCTCGCCACGGCTCTTTTCGGAAGGGAACGGTATACCGCCCAACCTTACAAGCCTGACACCCTCCGCGTGCGTTCGGGGGCGCGAGAGGGGGAGACCCCAGGGGATACCCACATCGCTGAGTCCCGACGATCACGGACACCGCGCCCCGGACTGATGGCCACGCCATTCCCGGAGATGCTTCGCCAAGTGCGAACCACCCCCGGCCCGCCCACTTCCGATTTATTATACAGAGGGTAAGTGGACCTCTGTTCGACGTTTCATGTCCGAACTTGTGCCCCCGCAAAGCGGCGTATCACAGTCGGCCATGAACCGTCTCCTTCCCGTGTCCCGCCTCCGTGTTTTTATACGTGGGGGAAGGCGAACCCCAGTTTGCACATGTGACCTTCAGGTCCTCGGACCGTCAGATCACATGCACCCTACCCGAAGTCTATGTCTGCGGAATTATTGAGGGGCAGACATAACCCCTACAGTGGACGGTTCGATGTCTCGCATTGCCAGCCTAACTCCCCCGAAGGGGCCGCCCGGCGCCGCGCGACATTAATGCGTCCTCCTACCCGGACCCCTTTCATGCAAGGGGTAAACTAATCCCTAGCCATCCTCCGTTATTTATCCAGGGTGAGGATGGGACCCCTGTAGCGGTCTTAGTCCTCGGGCCAAAGGCCTTCGGCCAGTGTTCCGCTCGCGAGGAACGATGCCTGCGATTTAGGGAGCAGGCACGACTCCCTGAATTCGCTCTGGCCACTGGGCACTAGGCGAATAAGTACACGAACCCGAACGCGACGCGAAGTCTGCGGATTATCGAGGGGCAGACTCGAACCCCCCTCTGGCTCCGCTCTATGGCCGTGGCTCATGTGGCGGAACCTCCTACCCGAAGAACTAACGCCCGATGGCTGACTCGGTGCACCCGGGATTCCCGAGTCATGCCTACGCCTACCCGAGGCTCCCTGCAAACGGGAGCCAAGCTACCTAAGCGGACAAGGCCGTGCCAGAAGCCGTCACGCTGCCAGGGCGCCGAAGCTCCCAGCCGACCTGTGCCCGAAGACAATTTACCCCGAGGGGTAAAATGTCACGGGTATAGACTTATAGCTTTGGGACTTACAGCTGCGTGCAGCTACAAGTCCCTCCGCCACCAGTCCACCCGATGCAAGGGAGTGAAGCTCCCCCGCCAGCGCTCTAAGCGCCGCGTGGCAGTTTCAGCAGAGACAGTTTCGGCCAAGTCGTGCTTCGGCTTTAAGGACTAGAAGCCCCCGGCCATACTCCGAAGAGTACTTTGCCGTTACCTCCGCCACGACTTATAACCTACTACTGCCTCCGATCCGCCGCCCGAAGTTCCACACCGGTGTGTGGACTTCGCCCGAAGCCAGAGCCCCGTCAGCCTCCGGGGGAGTACCCCGGAGTTACCGACTCTCACCACGAGGAGGTGGGGTTGGCGCGTGGGCCGGTGCCCTTCTGAGAGTCCGAGGGGGAACCTAACCTAACCTTTTTTTTTTTTTTTTTTTTTTTAACGTGAGGAAATGCCTTTACGCATACCCCCGGCTTGGGAAGCTCCGGGGGTTATGTGGGGCTCAGGACTTATGCAAACGTGCTGCCTACTACCCACTAAAACCTCACGATTGGCCTAGCGCAGGCAGTGATAGATGGGCGGCACGGGAGGCGCGAACACATTACAATGCCGCACCGCCCATCCACCGCCGAGACCCCCTTGTCAGAGGGGGTCACTGCCCGGCCGGGGGTACCTTCTTGTATGCTAAGAAGGCCCCCCAGCGCCCGGTCCTTAGACTTGACCGGGCCACCATCCTGTTACTTGGTAGAAGGGGGCCAATGCCCTTCCACCAACGCCCTCCCAAGGGCGAGAAGGCAGCAGGCGGTTCCCAGCCGCCTGTGATGCCGCCTTCTCCACACCAGTTGTACAGTCGAAGAAGGAGGAAGACCCTCACCCATAAAGGGAGCTATTGGGCCACCCCCACTCCGACTGCACAAGTACTCAGGGTCTTGAAAGACCGTGAGGCCAAAGAGCCTCTATGTTTGGAAGTCCTGAAAAGGACTTCCAAAATAGCAACACAACAAATAGCCCTTAAAAGGGCTATTTCTCCCGCCTAATACACATGGGAGATTAACACTCCCATGACATTTTATGGTGGGCGTAGATGCGCCAACACTCTTCTTCTGCCCCTGAGAGGAACAGGAGTTCCAATCCTTAAGATAGGCTGAGAGACTTCCTCACGCCTAACTCTTTCATTTTCCTCCTTTAGCGTCATAACGTGATCGCAAAAGGAGGAGAAAATCTCCCATTTATCGTCATCTGCGACGACTGCATCTATTATTGCCGGAAGGTCAAGATTATTTCCTAACTCCGCAGCAAGCACAACTCTCTCATCACTCCATGCGGCACATACTGAGATTGTGTGCTGTGCACTATCTCTCCCAGCTCCGCATTCATGACATTTTGTTGTCCTTTCCTTACCAATTCTGCACAGGTAATCTCCAAAGCAGCCGTGCCCAGAGATCACCTGCGCAGAATGGAATGTGACATATCCACGCCTATACACCAACCAATCATCCAGGCATGGAAGTATCGCCTCCACCACCCGACAACCAGGAGAGTTTGGCGTAAGTCTACGCGCCAACTCTTCTGCCCAATTCTCTATGACCCATTTTTGGGTCCTCAGCCTAAGTTTATTTTTAATCAGCGGGGTAATTGCGACATTTCTCCGCCGAATTTCCACCATCTTCTGGTATGTATAGGCGCGAGCACGCGCCGATATCTCCAAAGGAGGTATACCCGCCATCAAGGTCGCTGCGTCATATGCTGTAGTGCGATAAGCACGTGTAACCCTTGTGGCAATCCATCGCCAAATGCGCCTAACAGGCGCCAAGGCTTTTTGTGTAACAGCCTTGTCTAGATCTCTCGCCCAAATGGGCGAGCCGTAAAGTGCAACAGACTGTACGACTGAAGCATACAGCCGACGAACCTTTGCTTCCGGGCCCCCAATGTTGGGCATAATTCGGCCTAAACCGGTGGCCACTTTCTCTAAACGTGGAGCAAGACCAGAAAAATGTTTGCTCCAACTCCAGTTCCCGTCCAGAGTGAGGCCTAAGTATTTAATTACCTGGCCCACCTGAACGGGAACTCCATCCATTGTAATAACCGTGGGAGGCGGATTGCCCACTACAGAGGGATCATGAAAGAATATGGCCTCTGATTTACTTGCTGCCACTTCTAGACCAAGACCGCGGATAGCTCGAACCACAGAGGCAACAGAGACCTCCGCAACCCCCAAAGCTTCTTTCCAATCATCCCCCCGGGAGAGCACTAGCGTGTCGTCTGCGTAGCAGATAACTGTGCTCCCCGGGGGCAGAGCAACTCTTAACACTATATCGAACGCGACGTTCCACAGAAGCGGACCAAGAACCGATCCTTGCGGAACGCCACGCTCAACTAACTTCTTAACGTGAAGTCCATTGCAGTCCACGTATGACAACCTTCTATCACTAAGGTAAGCATGCACTATCCGGCGAAGATATAAGGGAACACGAAGACGCTCGAGCGCTTCTCCTATAACTTTCCAAGGCAGAGTGTTAAAAGCGTTTTTAATGTCGATAGATACTGCCAATAACACTTCGCCCTGCTCTACTGCTGCCTCCGCAAGGGCTCTGACTCTGGCGATGGCGTCAAGTGTCGAGCGACCTTCCCGGAAGCCATATTGCTCTTCATGGAGCGATGTATCACCCTGCGAAAGATGCTGGATGAGACGGCCAGCAATGATACGCTCAAATAATTTCCCCGTCTCATCCAGCAAACAAATAGGCCTGTAGGAGGACGATTCTCCTGGAGGCCTACCCTGTTTCGGGATAAGAACTAAATTAGCTTCTTTCCACACATGAGGAAATATCCCTTCCTCAAGAAGCTGATTAAAAAGTCGTATGACTCGCTTCCCAATAATCCCTAAGGCCAAGGAAAGAACTCTGCCGGGGACTCCGTCAGGCCCAGGAGCCTTAATGCCTCGGAGTTTACGCGCCACTCTATTGAGTTCTTCATCCGTCACTTTAAACTCTTCACACCAAACAGAAGGCGCCTCGATTTGGCGGATACGAGTGCCCATTTCCGGAGGGAACAGAGTTTTAACTACTCTGTCCGCAAGATGAGGCTCTAGAGTCTCGACTACAGGTGGGGCCCTAGGACGCCAGCGTCCTGTTACCAAACGATAAGGGCGGCCCCATGGATCCTCATCTAGAGTGGCAAGAAGATCCTCCCATGCTTTCTTCTTGGCTTCTCTGATAGCCACCCTAAGAAGTTTACGCGCCTCGCGATAAACCTCATACTTAGCAGCTATTTCCTCTGCATTTTTACGGCGTTTTCTCCTTGAACGAGTAAATTGCCTTTGGGCTTGTACAGAGTTGCGCCTAAGTTGCGCAATATCCTCTGACCACCAGTAGGCTTTATCTCGATTGTCAGCCTTAACATTTGCACGACGCATGGCCGTGTCACACGCATTGGCTAGTGTATTCTGTAGCCAGTCGACTCGCTCAGAGGCATTTTGATCCTCGGGTTCTTCAGCCCAAGTGGCTGCCTCAAACGAAGTTAAAAGAAGGTCCTCGTTAAGAGATTTGAGGGCCCATCTCCTCTCCTTACGCCTCCTGTGTTGGTTATAGGAGCGCCGACAACGGGTGACATTACCAATAGTCATTTCAATATACTGATGATCGGACAAAGTGTCACAATCAGTCAGCACACTCCATTCTCGGATCCGCCGACTCGCAGAGGGGGAGGCCCATGTGAGATCCACAATGGACTCCCCTCTCCACGCAATACACGTGCTTTCAGCACCTTCATTAATTAAGAGAAGGCCAAGCTCGGCCGCCCAATCAACTACAGCGTCACCACGCCGATCCGGCCGCAGGGAGCCCCAGACCGCCGATTTAGCATTAAAGTCTCCCGCGACCAACACCGAGCGCGGCAAACATTGCTTGACACAGTCTGCAATACTCTCCAATCTACTGTCAAACTCAGCCAAATTTAAGGCTGGAGATATGTACACACCGATGATAGTAAATTCCCCCCATTTAATACATACCCAACCTTCCCCGGAGTAAAGTGGGGAACAGGAACGGATATTTGGCGACCAAGTGATGGCAACAGAGCCCAACTTATCAACACTCCAGCAAGGGTGTTTTGCAGGAACACGATAGGGCTCCGATGCGATTCCAATACTACAACCACGCTCTGCCAGGGTATGGACGAACAAGTCTTGTGCCTGGCAGGCGTGATTTAAATTTGCCTGAAGGAGCTTAACGGCCATTAGTTGGTCGCTGAGGCAAGGGCTCCTCCAGGCCCACATTAACTTTTCCTGCAGAAACAGCAAGCTGTTTCTGAACCTCTTGAGTCTCATCTATCTCCATTTCACACAAACCTGTGGAGGGAATAGATGGACCAACAGTAGAAGAAGCAGATCTTGCACTATTTGTTACTGCCTGATTATTATTTCGCGTCTGCTTAAGTTTCGCAGAACACGAGGGACCACCCATTTTATGTCCCGAGTTTCGTCCGGCTTTCTTACAAGCCGGGCAACTCGGAGCTGACACGCATTCTGCGATTTTGTGGCCAGGTTCACCACATCGGAAGCATAAATTGCTTCGGTCCTCTGCTACAGGGCATTTACTGCGTACATGGCCACCCTGCAGGCATTTAAAGCACTGCAGGGGGCGTTGGGCAAGAATTTCCACTCTTACGGATATCCATCCGATTTTTATTCGCTTCCCGGCCGCAAGTTTATTAGCAGCAGCAACAGGACAGCGAACTAAAACTGTATATAAACCATCATTGGACGGTCTAATGACACCAACTTTAACATCTAAAAGACAACAATCAGTTAGTTGTATGACCGCTTCAGTTATCTCCTCACGAGTAATTGCTTCATCTAATCCCCTTAGACGAATTTCAGCCATCTTAATTGGTCGAGTGATTTTAACATCCTTGTCACTGGACAACACTTTGCTCATTTCTCTAGCAAGAGCTTCTGCTTTATTCGTCCCGTTCTCTCCAGTTATCTCATAAATGATGGCCCCTGTAAGGGCCCTGCGAGTATTGACTGAAGTGATACCTAGATTATTTAGATCAATTTTACTTTTAACTAATCTAAGAGTTTCAGCATATTTGTTTTCCGGACACGTTACTGTGACCGCCGCACGTTTGGGAACCTTTCTCTTCGTTAATTTAGAAGATCCTTTCTTGCCTGCGTTTTGAGAAGAGGCCTTGTTACTACTTCCGCCTTTATTTTTAGGAGAGATTTTTGGACCATAAGAGGTCTTATCTCCTTGAGCCACGGATGATTTATTTTTATTTCTCCGTACCACTTCCGACCATTTCTCAGCCTGTTTAGGCTGGTTATTACTAGGTTTATTAGAAACCTTATTAACTACCGAAGTAGGAGGAAGTAGAGAAGGCTTCACAAGCCTATTAACACTTTCACCTTCTTTGCGAACTTTGTCACTTTTAACCTCCTTTTTAGATTTTAAGTTTTTATTCTCAGACGCAGTTTTTGACCTAGTCTCCCGAGAGGATTTCGGTTTTTGGGCGTTTGAGGAAGGCTTCTCTGGGGGAGCTTTATCTCCCCATCTTTTTTTACACCATTTATTAAAAAGAACGTCTAATTTCCGGAAAAGAGGATTCTCATTTTCATCATCTGAGGTAGGAGGATCCGACAAAACCTTGGTGCGACCTTGGATTGATGGTCTGATGGCTTTAGGCCAATTTTCCTTCGGCGGAAGGAGCACCTTATGTTGAGGAGATTTCTCAGGCACATTATCGGCCTCATTGACGATTATCATTTCGTCAGACGTTGAGGGAATCTCCACATTAGCCTCAATAACTGGAGAGAGATAAGAGAGAGAAGAAGCCTTCTTCTCACTCGCTGCCGACCTGTATGCGCTATCTCTCTTCAATTTATTTATTTCCTCTCTCATTTCACGGATTTGTTTCCGGGCTTCTACTAACTCTATTGTTTGTTTAGACAATTCTTTTGTTTGTTGTTCCAAAAGCTGTCTAAGACCACTGTCATCGTTGTTGGCACTTATGCCAGAAGAATCCACAGCCATATTTGTGATAATGGCTTGTGTACGACACGCACATTCTTTAAGAGCCTTGCTGACAGTACCCTTTAAGTTTTTCGAAATAACCGCAGTGCGTAGTATTTGCTGCATATCTTCAAATACACAAGCAGCCAGTTCTTGCCTGGAAGAGTATTTAAACTCTTCTCGATATTTTTCAATCAGGTCAGTTGCTCTGTCTCTGATTTTAACCGGAAGTAAGGTGGCGGGATTGAGAATGTTCTTTTCATCCTCTAATTCAGCCACACGCTGGTTTGCTTCCACGACTCTCATCTTGGCTTTTGCCAAACCAATATATTCTCCTGAAGTTGGAGGCCGACCTCTTTTTCTTCTATTACCAAGAGTTGGCACAGATTCGTCCGAGTCAGACAGATACACCGAGTCCGACATATCTACTGTGGAGGCCAGTGAGGGCGAAGGTGACACCGCTCTCAAGTCCATACGACAGTCCGGGTTACCAGGAGGAGGAGAAGGGGATGAACCTCTTGACCTTGACCTAATTTTAGACCTTGACCTTAATTTTGATGATACAGGCCCAGGCTTGATAATCTTCATATCCCTGATTGTGGGTTTAGACGTTGATGCGAGTGATGCTCCCATAATCACGTCTTCGTCCAAAGCAGCAACAATGCTGCTACTATCTTCAGTATTCTTCGCAGGCACATGTTCTTCTACTGCCCCTGCGGAGCAGGCAGCAGGTAGCCCGTCATGTGATGACGACGAGGGAAGAGCCGGGACGGTACTCTCCCAACGCCGGTCTCTGGGGATCCGATCCCCCTGAGACGGTAGAGACATATTATTATTAGTGGCCGACATCTCATACTAGTATCATTGAGTGGTTTGTGTAGGGTTTTCCTTCCCCTAGGCCGGTTGGGTGCCATCCCTGACGACCCCGGCCTGGCCGACTCCTTAAACTCGCGGCGCGTGGGCCCCGCCTCGGAATATGTCCGAGCGGCCCCACGCCCGCCCCCACAGCTCCGAAGAGCACAGGAATAGGAAGGAAGGAAGGAAGGAAAGGAAGGAATAAGAGAAAAAACAAAAAAAATATACAAAACAAAATAAACATAATAAAACAAAACAAAAAAAACCCCCTTAAACCCCCGAAAACCCTCCCCCCATAACCCCCCATTCCCCACACCTTGCCGGAGGGAGGTCTTAGACCATCCCCTAACGACCCCGGCGGGCCGGGCGTTTGAATTCCGGGTCGCCATCCCTTACCACCTTGGGGGGAATAATACCCACCCTCTCGGCGAAGTGGTCGCCGGGCTCAGGGAACACCTCCGGGAACGCCAAGTCCCGTACCGCGGATCCCAGCCCTGAGAAGGACTGTTCACCGCGGCCCCTGAAGGTTTGTACCTCCCACGGCTCGAGTACATGCTGTACTCGAAGTGCAATGCCAGGGAGGTACTGTGCGCTCTTAGTAGGACCGAACCTCCCCGCCGGGCCCTCCCCGGGACTAAGTCCCAGGTACTGCCCCAGCGGATCGTTGATTCGATCCCTTAAGCCCTCTCACCACGACAAGGTGGCGCACAACGAGAGGGAACCTAACCTAACCTTTTTTTTTTTTTTTTTTTTTTTTTTTTATAGTGGGGGAATGCACTCTTTACACATACCCTCTCCCCTGGGGAAGGGAGAGGGGTATGTCGGGCTCAGGTCTTATGCCGCGAGGCTGCCCACTACCGACTAAACCCCCACTTTTGCCCGCATATGGTGCCGTTGACTGATGGGGAGGTTGAGGAATCACGTGCGTATACTTCTCAACCTCCCCGGCACCGACCCACCCGATGACTTGGGTGGGTCCCCCGCGCTGCCGCCCATTGAACTTAGGACGGCAGGGCCCGCATTTGTGTGGCGGGCCGGCTTCTCTAAATAGTCGCTTCTTCTTGCGACAAAACATTCTCGGATGGGCAAGACTGGGAGAGGCTCCCCAGCCTCTTAATGTTTCCCAGTTTGCCCTACTTGAAAGGCGAGGGAAAGAGACGCCTCCTCGCTAAGTTAATAACTCGGCGGGGGGCAGACTCGTCCCCCACCTTATAATCACCTCGGGGCACCGGAGTTTAAACGCAAACTCCGACGCACCGGTTGGGAGGCGCTGCCGTTTGGGCCAGGAAGGAGGGGGGAGGCTTGCGCCCGTCCCCTACCTCCAACCCGGCGCGCACGACAAGCGCCTGTTGCGGGCTGACTGCCCGTGTTTGTAGGCGGCCTGCGGGCCGCTCCTCTTGTTGCAGGGAAGGCAAGGGGTACAGCCGGTGTTCTAGTCGTCGGTTGTCCTCTTCTTGTCCTTTCCGCGTCTTCTTTTTGTCGCATTATGCGACTGCTGAAGGCAAGGAACGTTTGCCATTTATCCTCGCTGTCCAAGATTTCCGAAACTACTTTCGGAAGAGATAGGTCTCTGCCTATTTTTCCTATGAGCGTATTACGCTCATCTCTCCACGCAGGGCATTGCGCCAGCGTGTGCTGGGCGTCATCTCTTGCTGCGCCGCAGTGATGACACTTCTCTAAAGTCTCCTTTCCAATACGACGCAGATATGATGCAAAACAACCGTGTCCGGTTAAGAGTTGCGTCGCATGGAAAGAGAGTCCCATCCTCTTGTCACGGTGGATCCATTCTTCGAGTGCCGGTTCAAGGGCCATTAGTACACGTCCACCTTCCGATTCTATTATAGCGCGTAATCGCGCTCGCCATTTCTTCGCCGTCTTACTTCGGCAGTAGCGTCTTATGCGCTCTTTAACATTTGCGCTAGGACGTGCGCCGCTTCGTCGTTCAAAGTCCCGCGATGCTTTGAAGATGCGGGAGTATTCTGCTGCGATGAGGTCAGGCGGTGGAATACCCGCCAAGGCCCCTGCTGCTGCACGCGAAACTGTGCGATATGCACGTATTGTTCTAACTGCCACAGGGTGGAAGGCTCTTTCTAAAAGAGTACGGCTTCCCCTGGCAGTTGTTAAATCTTCCGCCCATACAGGCGCACCGTACATTGCTACGGCGCGTACTGTGTTGGCATATAATCTTCTGGCCGACCCGTTCGGCCCTCCTAAATTAGGTAAAATACCTCTGAGGGCGGTGGCACAAGTTGCTACTCTCTCAGCAATTCTCGCAAAATGCTCCCGAAAAGTCCATTGCCCGTCCAAGTATAGTCCCAAGTACTTGACTGTGGGCTTAGGAGCGATGCGGGCAGCATCGATGCGTATAACGCAGTCCGGCGGTGGTGGGCCCTGGGCCTTGCTAGGAAACCATAAGGCCTCAGTCTTATCAGGGGCGGCTTTAAGCCCCATTCTCTGGATTGCCGCAAAGACAATTTGTGCGGCAATTTCGGCTCTCGAGAGCGCTTCTTGATAATTATTTCCCCCGGCCAACACCAAGGTATCGTCTGCGTAGCAGATGGTGTGGCAACAGGGGGGTAGTGCCGTACAAAGTACCGCGTTGTACCCCAGATTCCAAAGTAGAGGCCCTAAAACGGACCCCTGGGGTACCCCGCAATGCAGCGGTTTCTTGCATAACCGCTTATCTCTGTTGAAATAGGTAATGTACCTATTTTTAAAATAATCGTTTATCGCCACCTGCAAGTACATTGGCACTCTATGGCGTTGCAATGACGCCTTAATAGCTTCCCAGGGGAGAGAGTTGAACGCATTTGAGATGTCTATTAACACGGCCAAAGCTACTCCCCCCTGGGACGTTGTCTCTTCTGTAAGGGACCTCAAGTGCAAGATTGCGTCTATAGTTGAGTGTCCCTCACGAAAACCATATTGAGCCTTGCTCAAGTTTGGGCCTACGCTATTTAAATGCTGGACGAGGCGGTTTACCATTATCCTTTCCAGAAGCTTTCCGACCTCATCCAGCAAACATATTGGCCGAAAAGAAGACGGCAGACCTTCTTCCTTCCCCTTCTTTTTCAGGAGAACGAGTTTAGCGCTCTTCCATTGAGCTGGAAAAACGCCCTCCCGAAGACATCTGCTCAGCAGAGTTCTAAGGCTCTCCCCGATTTTTGGAAGGGCAAGAGCCCATACTTTTTTATGCAGCCCGTCCGGCCCGGGCGCAGTGTTACCTCCAAAACTCCTTTTTGCGGCTACAGCAAATTCCTCCTCCTCTATCTCAGAAAATTCTGAGTCCTCCGTACTAAAAACTTGAGCAGGAAGTACATTATTTGTTCCGGCTTCAGAGATTGTAGGCTCGGGAAACAACGTGTCCACTACCTCTTTAATAAAAACCGGACTCAATGTCTCCGTAACGGACGGAGCTGGCGGCCTTAGCTTTTTTGTGACCACCTTATATGCCAAGCCCCACGGGTCTTCGTCAAGATTGGAGACAAGTTCTTCCCAGGATTTGGCCTTGGACTCTTTGATTGCTACACGCAAAGCTCTTCTGGCCGCTTTATATTCTTCTAGCGCAGTAGCCCTTCTTTCCGAGTTGTCTCGGCAGCGCGTAATAATTCTACGCCGTCTGGTGGCTTCTCGACGCAATTCCGCTATATCTTCGTTCCACCAATAAGTGGAACGGCGTGGCGCCCGTCGAACCCTCGGCATTGAGGCCTCGCAGGCGTTTGTAACCGCCTCCTCCAACCAATCAACTTCGCCTGAGATGCTCGATCCAGAAACTTGAGGTTGGCTCTCTCTGCTCCAATACGATACTTCTAGGGAGGCTTCGAATACGTCTTCTCTTATCTTCTTGAGTGCCCATCTTCTTTCAGAAGAGAGGTATTTCTTCAATGTTGAAGGTGCGGCCTGGACTCCAAGCTCCAACAAGATGTACCTGTGGTCTGACAGGTGCTCAAGGTTTTCAGCCACTTTCCAATTACGAACCATGTTGGCGGCCGCAGGGGTGGCCCACGTTAGGTCTATAATAGACTCTCCCTGCGGTCGCACACATGTGGATACATTCCCTTGGTTTAACAGCACCAAGTTCTTTGTTGCTGCCCACTCTTCTAGGACTCTGCCTCTTCCGTTGGTCCGCTGGGAGCCCCATGTTGTGGACCAGGCATTAAAATCCCCGGCAAGCACAACGGGGAGCGGTTGAAGTTCGTCGATGCACACTCCAATTTCTTCTAGCCATCCCTCGTAGTCGTCTATGGTGCCCGATGGTGGTAAATACGTGCCGACTACCGCTACAGGACCCCAGTGTACCGCCGCGTAACGACGGCCACGTCTGATCGGTGCGCATGGAGGTGCGCCTCGCCACCATCTCCATGTCAATGCCACAGTTTTCGTGGTATCTTCTATCCAGGACGGGTGGTTGTCTGGGATGCGGTAGGGCTCCGAGACCACACCCAAAGTACAGCCACTCTCCGTGAGCACTTGCAGGAATAAGTCCTGCGCTGCACGAGAGTGGCACACATTGGCCTGAAGTAGGGAGAGGGCCATTAACTAGTCGAGAGTTGGACTCCCTCCTCCCGGGAGCGAATTCGCTGAGGCAGCGCGTCCGATGGAGGTTGGACGTCAACTTCCATTGCTGCCTGTCCAGTAGAAGCAGACTTATCGGCCCTGCTTACCGGATTCCCCTTTTTTCTTTGGGTAGTGCACGCTTTGCTACCCAAGACATGATCCGCCTTTCTCCCTATGTCCATGCATATTGGACATCGGGGCGCGGATGTACACTCTCTTGCTGTGTGCCCCGATTCGGCACATCTATAACATCTGCCCGACCTGTCGATTAAATTCGGGCAGGTTTCTTTAGTGTGGCCTCGCTCCAGACACTTGTAACATCTGAGTGGACGAGGCTCAAGTAGAGCTATTTTCACCTTTGTCCACCCAACGCCGAGTGTGTTTCCCGTGGCTGCTTTTTTGGCAGCAGCAAGCGGGAGTCTCAGCCAGAGGCTATTCATGCCGTTGGCTAACTGCCTCTTGTCGCCAGCGTGGATCTCTCTGGGCTGACAAGTCCCCTTGTCCGAGACGGCCTCGATTACTTCCTTCGTTGAGATGGAGGGCTCGAGAGGCCAGATGCGAACGTCCGCCGTGATGGTAGGTCGGGAGATCTTGACGTCTTCCTTGTACGCCAAAACTTTCTTCATTTCGCTAGCCAGCGCGTCGGCCTTGCATTCATTTTCAGATCCTGGGATCTGAATAAGGAGGGCTCCTGTGGCTGTTGTCCGCATAGTGACCTTTTCCTGGATCCCAAAATCCGCCAACTTGATCTTCGAGCGTACTTCGGCCATCAGCTTATTATACTCTCCTCCTGGGGCCGAAAGGACAACAGCCGATGTCCTAGGAACTCTTCGTCTTCTTCTCTTACTTTTACCTGACCCTTTGGATTGGGCCACAGGATGACCAGTTGTGGTAACACTGGCTGTAGGCTTTCCACCACTCTTTGTCTTCTGCTTATCTTGTCTATTTGCAGAAGTCGAAGGAGCCGCGGGTTTCGGCGACTGTTTGGTCTTCTCTTTCGTTCCGCGTCTCACGACTTGAGACCATGTCTCTGTCTCAGTGTGGCGCGGGGCAGATCTTCCGGGAGCATTGCTCTTGGTGGAAGGAGGACCATCTTTCGTCGGCCTCTTAGTCTCGGTTGTCCGCTTTGTTGCGGACGGCTGAGTAGAAGAGGTAGAGGCTTCCAGCCTCTGGCCCTCGGCTTTGCTTGCCTTTTCGGACTTGTTCCCCTTGCTTCTCTCTTTGGGAACCGGGCGTCCCATGGTATCGCCCTTTAGGGCCGGTGCCACGGGGGCGTTTTTCTGGGCCCCATTGACGGAGGTTCGGGGAATGAACTGCTCCATTAAGGTGGACATTGTGTCCCTTATCTGAGCTTGAAAAACTTTGGCGAAAGTCGCCAATTTGCCATCTATTAAGCTCTCTACGTCTTTGCTGGTTGATTTACGGCGGGGTGGGAGAACGATGCTTTTTTCTGTCCTTTCCTCGTCGTCAGCAATAACCTTCCTCTTCCCCTGGATGGCCGGTCTTATAATTGGAGGCCACTCTTCTCGGGGAGGCAACACGACGGGCTGAGGATTATTGTTTGACTCAACTTCCGCGTCCATCTCCATTGCGATGTCTTCTGGCAGTTCTTTGGAAGCCAGAAGAGGAGGAGGTTGCGTTGCAGTGTTGCGGGCCTGTTTTAACTCTTCTCGTAGCCGGTTGACTTCTTCTCTTAGCTGCTCCACTTCTTGGGTAATCCCACTTTCTTGCGGAGATATCTTCTTGGACATAGCGTCCGTGTTGACCTCTATTTTCAGAGCGGCTTCTCTAAGAATGCGGACAAAACCGCCTTTAAGATTGTTGGATTTAATCGCAACCTCTTCGATCTTCTTTGCCGTCTGCAGAATTTCGGCCGCCATGGCGTGAACAGGTAGGCCGATGGCCTCCTGCTCTAGTTTCTCGGCCATTACTGTCCGACGCCGACCTTTAAAATCTGAAGGATCGTATCCTCCTTCAGCTATTTCCCTCATGGTTCTAATTTCTTCTTTCAAGGATTGCAGCTCTTGGTTCTTCGCCTTGATGTTAAGGATCTGCGCACCTTTTCCGGACACATACGGTCGTCCTCGTTTTTTCCCGTCACTTTCGAAGAATGCTCTCTCGGAGGAAGAAGAAGAGCGATCCGCCGTACGACGAGTCTTCTTAATCGTGTCGTCGTCTTTTCTCTTCCTAGTTCTCTTGAATGCCCCCGACGCCGTGGTTCTCACAGAGGCATCGGAAGCATCAGAAGAGTCTATATTGACAATGTCTGTGTCGTCGTCTTCTTGTATCTCGATAGAGTTTGTAGAAATCTGTCGAGATGTAAAGCGAGATTCATCCTCAGTTGCTGTTGTCAGGCCAGCCTCAGCTGGCGGAGGAGAACCCGCATGCGGTCTAACGCTGCAGAAAGGAGCGGGTAAATCTGGTGATCGTTTCGTTCCACCCGTTGAACCAGCTGATGTCTTGCTTTTTGGTCCAGCCTTCTTCTTATTGGCTCTCTTTACGACTTTCATGTCGACAAGACGCGGGAGTTTCATAAATTCCCCGTCGGTGTCCGTAAGCGGAGCGGCCTTCCTGCTTGATTCCTCTTCTCCATCCGAGTGAAGGGACTGCGTGTTGTGGTCCTCTTGATCGGACCTATCTCTGTCCTTCGCAGGCGCATTGTCCACCAGCACCCCTGCGGAGCAGGCGCTGGATTGCCCGTAGTTCGATGACGACATGGCAGGAGCCGGGACGGCACTCCCACCACGCCGGTCTCTAAGGGTCCGAATCCTCTGAGACGGTAAAACTGATTCCTGTTGATCTGCCATTTCCATATTGTCCATTAAAATGGTTTTTGTAGGGTTTTCCTTCCCCTAGGCCGATTGGGTGCCCGCCCTGCCGACTCCGACCTAGCCGCTCCTTTCGTTCTTCCAGAGACGCGCCACGAGCCCCGCCTCGGAATACGTCCGAGCGGCCTCGTGGCGGTCGCAACCTCCTCCCGGGGTGACCAGGCCCACCTCGGAGACTTCCGAGCGGCCCGAAACACCCCCTACGTCATCCCTGGGGTGCCCAGCCCGCAGGCCGGAACACCCTACGCCCCCGGAGACCGTGGGGTCACACCCCCGGTGTGCAACTCCGGTGCGTATACTCGTACCCGCCCCAGGAACGCACCACGTACGCCCCGGAAACGGGTAGAGGTAATCCCTAACCTCGGCTGCGGGAGCACCCGCGTGCAATGCCTCAGAAAGGGATCTTCTCCCCTTGAACGGGAGGCCCCCTACCCAACCCCCCCCGGGTGGCATGGCGGGGAAACCAATTCCCCTGCGGCCCCAGCCGGCCGGGATTTGCATTCCGGGTTACCTTCCCTTACCACCTTGGGGGGAATAAAACCCACCCTCTCGGCGAAGTGGTCGCCGGGCTCAGGCACCTCGGGACCGCCAAGTCCCGTACCACAGATCTACACCGTCCTAATAAAGGGACGGCCTCTGTGGCCCCTGAGGTTGCCAGGAGGAAGTCAGAAGACCTCCCCTCACGACCCTGACAAGCCGGGCGTTTGTATTCCGGGTCGCCATCCCTTACCACCTTGGGGGAATAATACCCACCCTCTCGGCGAAGTGGTCGCCGGGCTCAGGAACCCTCGGGAACGCCAAGTCCCGAACCACAGATCTACACCGTCCTAATAAAGGGACGGCCTCTGTGGCCCCTGAGGGTGAACCTAACCTTTTTTTTTTTTTTTTTTTTTTTGGGGAATGCCTTTACGCATACCCTCTCCCTTGGGGAGGGAGAGGGTATGTCGGGCTCAGGTCTTATGCCGCGAGGCTGCCCACTACCGACTAAACCCCCACTTTTACCCGCATGTGGTGCCGTTGACTGATGGGGAGGTTGAGGAAACACTTGCGTATACATCTCAAACCTCCCCGGCACCGACCCACCCGATGGCTTGGGTGGGTCCCCCGCGCTGCCGCTCTTTTGGACTTAGAGCGGCAGGGCCCGCAATTGTGTGGCGGGCCGGCTTCTCTAAAACAGTCGCGTTTGGCTTGCGACTTACTTCTTTGGAGGGCGAGACTGGGAGAGGCTCCCCAGCCTCTTAATATTTCCTGGCCTCGCTCTTCTTGAAGTGAGGGAGAGACGCCCTCCCGCTGAGTTTTTATAACTTGGCGGGAAGGAAGACTCGTCCCTTATCTTGCTGTCATCTTTGTGCGTTAGAATTCAGTCGTGAACTCCGACGCACGAGTTGAGAGGCGCCACCGTTTGGGCCAGGAAGGAGGGGGGAGGCTTGCGCCCGTCCCCTACCTCCAACCCGGCGCGCACGATGGGCGCCTGTGGCGGGCTGATTGCCCGAAGTCGATGTAAGTCCTACGCCGGAGGTGATATTTACCGGTTGTCCTCTTCTTTGGCGTTCGGCGTTTTCTTTGGCGCTCATGACACGCCCTGTGAATATGATGAAGGCGTTGTGTGCCTCCTCGTTGTCCACCATCTTCTTTGTAAGCGCCGGAAGGGACAAGTCGCGCCCCGTCTTCCGGATAAGATCCATCCTTTCGTCTCGCCACGCAGGGCACTCTTCTAATGTGTGCTGCGCGTCGTCCCGGAATGCCTCACAGTGATGGCACTTCTCCGATTCTTCTTTGCCAATTCGACGTAGGTATTTTGCAAAACAACCGTGTCCGGTTAAGAGCTGCGTCGCATGGAAAGAGAGTCCCATCCTCTTGTGTCGTTGGATCCAGTCTTCAAGTACCGGCTCAAAGGCCTCAAGTACGCGTCCACCTTCTGATGCTAGAGTGGCTCGTAAGCGTGTTTTCCACTCTTTTATTGTCTTCTCGCGGTAGTAGCGCCTTATACGCGCTTTGATGCTAGTGCTAGGACGCACGCCGTATCGTCGCTCAAACTTCCGTGATGCACTGAATATGCGGGAGTACTCTGTCGCAGTAAGATCAGGCGGTGGAATGCCTGCCAAGACTCCAGCCGCCGCACGTGAGACCGTGCGGTATGCGCGTATTGTTCTAACAGCGACAGGGTGGAAGGCTTTTTCTAAAAGAGTACGGCTTCCCCTGCCAGCTGTTAAGTCTTCTGCCCATACAGGCGCACCATACATCGCTATGGCGCGCACTGTATTGGCGTACAATCTTCTTGCCGCCCCGTTAGGTCCTCCTAGATTAGGTAAGATGCCCCTGAGGGCGGTGGCACAGGTTGTTACCCTCTCCGCAATTCTTGTGAAGTGCTCGCGGAATGCCCATCTTCCGTCCAAGTACAGTCCCAAGTATTTCACAGTAGGCTTGGGAACAATGCGAGCAGCGTCAATGTGTATGGCGCAATTCGTTGGCGGCGGACTTTGAGCCTTGTCGAAAAACCATAAGGCTTCGGTTTTATCAGGGGCCGCTTTAAGTCCCAGTCTCTCAATTGCCGCAAAGATGATTTTTGCGGCGATTTCAGCTCTCCAAAGTGCTTCTTGGTAGTTGTCTCCCCCGGCCAGCACCAAGGTATCGTCTGCGTAGCAGATGGTGTGACAGCGGGGGGGTAGCGCCGTACAAAGTACCGCGTTATACCCCAAATTCCACAGCAAAGGCCCTAGGACGGACCCTTGGGGTACCCCGCGGTACAGCGGTCTTTTACATAACCGCTTATCTCTATTAAAATAAGTAATATTCCTATCTCTGAAGTAATTATCTATCGCCGCCTGTAAATATATTGGCACATTATGACGCCGCAGCGATGCCTTAATAACTTCCCAGGGGATGGAGTTGAAGGCATTTGATATGTCTATTAACACAGCCAATGCTACTCCCCCCTGGGATACTATCTCTTCTGTAAGAGACCTCAAATGCAGAATTGCGTCTATCGTTGAGTGTCCCTCCCGAAAACCGTATTGGGCCTTACTCAGATTTGGGCCTACTTTATTCAAATGCTGGACGAGGCGATTTACAATGATCCTTTCCAGAAGCTTTCCGGCCTCGTCCAATAAACATATTGGTCGAAAAGATGACGGCAAGCCTTCTTCCTTCCCTTTCTTTTTCAGGAGAACAAGTTTCGCGCTTTTCCATTGACTTGGAAAAACGCCCTCCTGAAGACATCTGCTTAGCAGATTTCGAAGGCTCTCCCCGATTTTTGGAAGAGCGAGAGCCCACACCTTCTTGTGTAGTCCATCTGGACCAGGTGCGGTGTTGCCGCTAAAACTCCTTTTTGCTGCTATAGAAAACTCTTCCTCTTCTATTTCCGGGAACTCTGGGTCTTCTGTCTCGAGAGCTTGGACTGAAAACAGGCCGCCGACTCTATTCCTTACACATGCCTTGGGGAACAAAGTATCCACCACTTCTTTGACAAAGACCGGACTCAATGTCTCCGTGACCGACGGAGCTGGTGGTCTTAACTTTTTTGTTACCACCTTATATGCCAGTCCCCACGGGTCTTCGTCTAGATCAGAAATAAGTTCTTCCCAAGATCTTGCTTTGGACTCTCTGATTGCCACACGTAGAGCCATCCTTGCCGTCTTATAGTCTTCTAACGCAGCAGCTCTTCTTTCGGAGTTTCTTCGGCAGCGCGTAAGAATCCGTCGTTGTATATTGGCCTTTTGACGCAACTCCGCGATGTCGTCATTCCACCAGTAGGTAGAACGACGTGGCGTTCGTCGGACCCTCGGCATAGAGACGTCGCAGGCACTTGTAACAGCCTCCTCCATCCAGTCAACTTCTTTCGCAATGCTGGGTCTAGAGTCTTGAAACTGGCTCTCTCTACTCCAGCACGATACCTCAAGAGAGGCTCCAAACGTGTCCTCTCTTAACTTTTTGAGAGCCCATCTTTTCTCTGAAGAGAAGTATTTCTTTGTCAGGGAGGGTGTGGCCCGGACCCCGAGCTCTAACAGGATGTACCTGTGGTCTGACAGGTGTTCGAGATCGTCGGCCACTTTCCATTTTCGGACCATGTTGGCGGCCGCAGGGGTGGCCCATGTTAAGTCTATAATAGACTCACCCTGCGGCCGCACACACGTGGGCACATTCCCCTGGTTTAGCAGTACCAGGTTCCTCGTAGCTGCCCATTCTTCTAATGTTCTTCCTCTTCTGTTGGTTTGTCGGGAACCCCATGTTGTGGACCAGGCGTTAAAGTCTCCCGCGAGCACCACAGGGAGTGGTTGAAGTCCATCAATAAAGACACCAATTTCCTCCAGCCATCCTTCGTAATCTTGGATAGAGCCCGATGGTGGTAAATATGTACCCACCACTGCCACAGGGCCCCAGTGTACCGCCGCGAACCGACGGCCTCGTCCAATTGGTGCACAAGGAGGTGCACCTCGCCACCATCGCCACGTAAGCGCCACGGTTCCTGTGTCGTCTTGCATCCACGATGGGTGGTTTTCCGGGATGCGATGAGGCTCCGAGACAACACCTAGAGTACAGCCACTCTCCGCAAGCACTTGTAGGAATAAGTCCTGTGCTGCGCGGGAGTGGCACACGTTTGCTTGGAGTAGAGAGAGGGCCATTAAGAGACTGAAGGCCGGGCTCCCTCCTCCTGAGAGCGAATTCTTTGAGGCAGCGCGTCTGATGGAGGTTGTACGTCAATCTCCATTGCTGCCTGTCCGGTGGGAGCAGACTTATCCTTTCTGCTCACCGGATTTCCTTTCTTTTGGGTAGTGCACGATTTGCTACCCAAGACATGGTCCGCTTTCCTGCCAATGTCCATACATATTGGACATCGGGGTGCGGATGTGCACTCTCTGGCAGTGTGCCCTGGTTCAGCACATCTGTAGCATTTGCCCGACCTGTCGATCGGGTTCGGGCAAGTTTCCTTCGTATGGCCCCGCTCGAGGCACCTAAAACATCGGAGTGGACGAGGTTCGAGCAAAGCTATTTTAACCTTTGTCCACCCAACTCCGAGCGTATTTCCCGCTGCTGCTTTCTTCGCTGCAGCGAGCGGGAGTTTTAGCCAAAGGCTACTCATGCCATTGGTTAACTCTCTCTTGTTTCCGGGATGAATTTCCCTGGGCTGGCAGGCTCCTTTGTCGACGATGGCCTCAATTACTTCCTCTGTTGAAATGGAAGGCTCGAGAGGCCAGACGCGGATGTCCGCAGTGATGACGGGGCGGGAGACTTTAACGTTCTCCTTATGCGCCAGTACCTGTTTCATTTCACTGGCTAAAGCATCGGCCTTACACTCATTTTCAGATCCTGGGATCTGAATGAGAAGTGCTCCTGTGGCTGTTGTTCTCATTGTAACCTTTTCCTGGATCCCAAGATCTGCCAGCTTGATCTTGGAACGTACTTCGGCCATCAGCTTGTTGTACTCTTCTCCTGGGGCCGAAAGAACGACGGCTGACGTCCTGGGAACTCTTCTTCTCTTCGTTCTTCTTTTTCTTGGTCCTTTGGGCTGGGCTATGGAAGTGCCAGCTGTAGCAGTATTGGCGGCAAGCCTTCCGCCTTTCTGTGTCTTCTGCTTTCCTTGTTTGGTAGGTGCAGCAGAAGCCGTGGGTTTCGGCAACTGCTTGGTCTTCTTATTTGTTCCGCGTTTAGCGACT
The DNA here is from genome assembly GCF_019399895.1 of Cardiocondyla obscurior. NCBI lineage: Eukaryota > Metazoa > Arthropoda > Insecta > Hymenoptera > Formicidae > Cardiocondyla > Cardiocondyla obscurior. The sequence continues at coordinate 99,412 of NW_027228788.1, read as the reverse complement.
TGAGACCATGTCTCAGCCTCAGCGTCACGCGGGGCAGATTTCCCAAGAGCCTTGTTCTCTTTGGGTTGAAGGCCATCTTTTGCCGGCCTCTTATCTTCAACTGTCTGTTTGGATATAGACGGCTGGGTAGTGGAGGTAGAGGCTTTAAGCCTTTGGCCCTCGACTTTTCCCGTCTTTACGGGCTCTTTTCCCTTGATTCCCTCCCTGGGAACCGGGCGTCCCTTGGTGTCATCCTTCGGGGTTGGTGCCACGGGGGCGTTTTTCCGGGCCCCATCGACGGAAGCTCGGGGAATGAGCTGTTCCATCAAGGTGGTCATTGTGTCTTTTATTTGAGCTTGAAATATTTTGGCAAATGTTGCCAGTTTACCGTCTATCAAGCTCTCTACGTCCCTGTTAGTTGATTTCCGACGAGGGGGGAGAACGACACTCTTTATCGTCCTCTCCTCGTCATCGGTAAGAACTTTGCTCTTCCCCTGGATGGCCGGCCTTATAATTGGAGGCCACTCTTCTCGGGGAGGCAACACGACGGGCTGGGAGATGTTGTTCAGCTCAACTCCTGTTTCCACCTCCATTGCGATGTCTTCTGATGTATTTCCGGGAGCCTGGGAAACAGAAGAAGGTTGCGTTAAAGTGCTACGGGCTTGTCGTAGCTCTTCCCGCAGCCGGTTGACTTCCTCCTTCAACTGCTCAACTTCTTGAGAAGTCGCACTCTCTTGCGGAGCTATCTTCTTAAACATAGCATCCGTGTTAACTTCTATTTTTAAAGCGGCCTCTCTGAGAATCCGAACAAAGCCGCCTTTCAGGTTGTTGGACTTCACCGCAACCTCTTCAATTTTCTTCGCCGTCTGAAGTATTTCGGCCGCCATGGCGTTCACAGGCAAGCCAATGGCTTCCTGTTCTAATCTTTCGGCCATTACTGTACGGCGTTTCCCTTTGAAATCTGAGGGATCGTATCCTCCTTCGGCTATTTCCCTCATTGTCTTTATTTCATCCTTCAAGGATTGCAACTCTTGATTCTTCGCTCTGATGTTGAGAATCTGCGCACCTTTTCCAGTCACGAGTGGTCGGCCTCGTTTTTTCCCGTCATTTCCGAAGAATGATCTCTCGGAGGAAGAGGAAGAGCGATCCGCCGTACGACGAGTCTTCTTAATCGTGTCGTCGTCTTTTCTCTTCCTAGTTCTCTTGAATGCCCCTGACGCCGTGGTTCTCACGGAAGCATCAGAAGCATCAGATGAGTTCACGCAGATGATGTCTGTGTCGGCATCTTCTTCTTGTGGATCAGCCGAATTTGCAGAGACCTGTCTGGATGTTAGTCGAGTTTCGTCCTCTGTCGCTGTAGTTAAGCCAGTCTCAGCTGGCGGAGGGGAAAACTCGTGCGGTCTGACATTGCTGAAAGGAGCGGATAGATCCATTTTCTTTCGCGTTCTACTCGTCTGTCCAGCTGACGTCTTACATTTGGGCCCAGTCTTCTTCTTATTATTGGCCCGCTTGACAACTTGCATGTCAACTAAGCGCGGAAGCTTCATAAACTCCCCGTCAGTATCCGTGAGCGGGGCAGCTTTTCTGCTCGGTTCCTTTTCTCCGTCTGAAGAAAAAGACTGCGTGTTTCGGTCCTCTTGATCGGACCGATCTCTGTTGTTGTTCGCAGTAGCATTCTCCACCAGTGCCCCTGCGGAGCAAGCGCTGGATCGCCCGTCGTTTGATGACGACATGGCAGGAGCCGGGACGGCACTCCCACCACGCCGGTCTCTAAGGGTCCGAATCCTCTGAGACGGTAAAACTGATTCCTGTTGATCTGCCATTTCCATATTGTCCATTATAATGGTTTTTGTAGGGTTTTCCTTCCCCTAGGCCGATTGGGTGCCCGCCCTGCCGACTCCGACCTAGCCGCTCCTTTCTTTCTTCCAGAGACGCGCCACGAGCCCCGCCTCGGAATACGTCCGAGCGGCCCCGTGGCGGTCACGACCTTCTCCCCGGGGTGACCAGGCCCACCTCGGAGACTTCCGAGCGGCCCGAAACACCCCCTACGTCTTCCCTGGGGTGCCCAGCCCGCGGGCCGGAACACCCTACGCCCCCGGAGACCGTGGGGTCACACCCCCGGTGTGCAACTCCGGTGCGTATACTCGTACCCGCCCCAGGAACGCACCACGTACGCCCCGGAAACGGGTAGAGGTAATCCCTAACCTCGGCTGCGGGAGCACCCGCGTGCAATGCCTCAGAAAGGGATCTTCTCCCCTTGAACGGGAGGCCCCCTACCCAACCCCCCCCGGGTGGCATGGCGGGGAAACCAATTCCCCTGCGGCCCCAGCCGGCCGGGATTTGCATTCCGGGTTACCTTCCCTTACCACCTTGGGGGGAATAAAACCCACCCTCTCGGCGAAGTGGTCGCCGGGCTCAGGCACCTCGGGACCGCCAAGTCCCGTACCACAGATCTACACCGTCCTAATAAAGGGACGGCCTCTGTGGCCCCTGAGGTTGCCAGGAGGAAGTCAGAAGACCTCCCCTCACGACCCTGACAAGCCGGGCGTTTGTATTCCGGGTCGCCATCCCTTACCACCTTGGGGGAATAATACCCACCCTCTCGGCGAAGTGGTCGCCGGGCTCAGGAACCCTCGGGAACGCCAAGTCCCGAACCACAGATCTACACCGTCCTAATAAAGGGACGGCCTCTGTGGCCCCTGAGGGTGTACCTTCCCCGGCTCGAGTACGTGATGTACTCGGAGTGCAATGCCAGGAAGGTACTGTGCGCTCTTAGTAGGACCGAACCTCCCCGCCGGGCCCTCCCCGGGACTAAGTCCCAGGTACTGCCCCAGCGGATCGTTGATTCGATCCCTTAAGCCCCCTCACCACGACAAGGTGGCGCACTACGAGGGGGTGAACCTAACCTTTTTTTTTTTTTTTTTTTTATAGTGGGGGAATGCCTTTACGCATACCCTCTCCCTTGGGGGAGGGAGAGGGGTATGTCGGGCTCAGGTCTTATGCCGCGAGGCTGCCCACTACCGACTAAACCCCCACTTTTACCCGCATGTGGTGCCGTTGACTGATGGGGAGGTTGAGGAAACACTTGCGTATACATCTCAAACCTCCCCGGCACCGACCCACCCGATGGCTTGGGTGGGTCCCCCGCGCTGCCGCTCTTTTGGACTTAGAGCGGCAGGGCCCGCAATTGTGTGGCGGGCCGGCTTCTCTAAAACAGTCGCGTTTGGCTTGCGACTTACTTCTTTGGAGGGCGAGACTGGGAGAGGCTCCCCAGCCTCTTAATATTTCCTGGCCTCGCTCTTCTTGAAGTGAGGGAGAGACGCCCTCCCGCTGAGTTTTTATAACTTGGCGGGAAGGAAGACTCGTCCCTTATCTTGCTGTCATCTTTGTGCGTTAGAATTCAGTCGTGAACTCCGACGCACGAGTTGAGAGGCGCCACCGTTTGGGCCAGGAAGGAGGGAGGCTTGCGCCCGTCCCTACCTCCAACCCGGCGCGCACGATGGGCGCCTGTGGCGGGCTGATTGCCCGAAGTCGATGTAAGTCCTACGCCGGAGGTGATATTTACCGGTTGTCCTCTTCTTTGGCGTTCGGCGTTTTCTTTGGCGCTCATGACACGCCCTGTGAATATGATGAAGGCGTTGTGTGCCTCCTCGTTGTCCACCATCTTCTTTGTAAGCGCCGGAAGGGACAAGTCGCGCCCCGTCTTCCGGATAAGATCCATCCTTTCGTCTCGCCACGCAGGGCACTCTTCTAATGTGTGCTGCGCGTCGTCCCGGAATGCCTCACAGTGATGGCACTTCTCCGATTCTTCTTTGCCAATTCGACGTAGGTATTTTGCAAAACAACCGTGTCCGGTTAAGAGCTGCGTCGCATGGAAAGAGAGTCCCATCCTCTTGTGTCGTTGGATCCAGTCTTCAAGTACCGGCTCAAAGGCCTCAAGTACGCGTCCACCTTCTGATGCTAGAGTGGCTCGTAAGCGTGTTTTCCACTCTTTTATTGTCTTCTCGCGGTAGTAGCGCCTTATACGCGCTTTGATGCTAGTGCTAGGACGCACGCCGTATCGTCGCTCAAACTTCCGTGATGCACTGAATATGCGGGAGTACTCTGTCGCAGTAAGATCAGGCGGTGGAATGCCTGCCAAGACTCCAGCCGCCGCACGTGAGACCGTGCGGTATGCGCGTATTGTTCTAACAGCGACAGGGTGGAAGGCTTTTTCTAAAAGAGTACGGCTTCCCCTGCCAGCTGTTAAGTCTTCTGCCCATACAGGCGCACCATACATCGCTATGGCGCGCACTGTATTGGCGTACAATCTTCTTGCCGCCCCGTTAGGTCCTCCTAGATTAGGTAAGATGCCCCTGAGGGCGGTGGCACAGGTTGTTACCCTCTCCGCAATTCTTGTGAAGTGCTCGCGGAATGCCCATCTTCCGTCCAAGTACAGTCCCAAGTATTTCACAGTAGGCTTGGGAACAATGCGAGCAGCGTCAATGTGTATGGCGCAATTCGTTGGCGGCGGACTTTGAGCCTTGTCGAAAAACCATAAGGCTTCGGTTTTATCAGGGGCCGCTTTAAGTCCCAGTCTCTCAATTGCCGCAAAGATGATTTTTGCGGCGATTTCAGCTCTCCAAAGTGCTTCTTGGTAGTTGTCTCCCCCGGCCAGCACCAAGGTATCGTCTGCGTAGCAGATGGTGTGACAGCGGGGGGGTAGCGCCGTACAAAGTACCGCGTTATACCCCAAATTCCACAGCAAAGGCCCTAGGACGGACCCTTGGGGTACCCCGCGGTACAGCGGTCTTTTACATAACCGCTTATCTCTATTAAAATAAGTAATATTCCTATCTCTGAAGTAATTATCTATCGCCGCCTGTAAATATATTGGCACATTATGACGCCGCAGCGATGCCTTAATAACTTCCCAGGGGATGGAGTTGAAGGCATTTGATATGTCTATTAACACAGCCAATGCTACTCCCCCCTGGGATACTATCTCTTCTGTAAGAGACCTCAAATGCAGAATTGCGTCTATCGTTGAGTGTCCCTCCCGAAAACCGTATTGGGCCTTACTCAGATTTGGGCCTACTTTATTCAAATGCTGGACGAGGCGATTTACAATGATCCTTTCCAGAAGCTTTCCGGCCTCGTCCAATAAACATATTGGTCGAAAAGATGACGGCAAGCCTTCTTCCTTCCCTTTCTTTTTCAGGAGAACGAGTTTCGCGCTTTTCCATTGACTTGGAAAAACGCCCTCCTGAAGACATCTGCTTAGCAGATTTCGAAGGCTCTCCCCGATTTTTGGAAGAGCGAGAGCCCACACCTTCTTGTGTAGTCCATCTGGACCAGGTGCGGTGTTGCCGCTAAAACTCCTTTTTGCTGCTATAGAAAACTCTTCCTCTTCTATTTCCGGGAACTCTGGGTCTTCTGTCTCGAGAGCTTGGACTGAAAACAGGCCGCCGACTCTATTCCTTACACATGCCTTGGGGAACAAAGTATCCACCACTTCTTTGACAAAGACCGGACTCAATGTCTCCGTGACCGACGGAGCTGGTGGTCTTAACTTTTTTGTTACCACCTTATATGCCAGTCCCCACGGGTCTTCGTCTAGATTAGAAATAAGTTCTTCCCAAGATCTTGCTTTGGACTCTCTGATTGCCACACGTAGAGCCATCCTTGCCGTCTTATAGTCTTCTAACGCAGCAGCTCTTCTTTCGGAGTTTCTTCGGCAGCGCGTAAGAATCCGTCGTTGTATATTGGCCTTTTGACGCAACTCCGCGATGTCGTCATTCCACCAGTAGGTAGAACGACGTGGCGTTCGTCGGACCCTCGGCATAGAGACGTCGCAGGCACTTGTAACAGCCTCCTCCATCCAGTCAACTTCTTCTGCAATGCTGGGTCTAGAGTCTTGAAACTGGCTCTCTCTACTCCAGCACGATACCTCAAGAGAGGCTCCAAACGTGTCCTCTCTTAACTTTTTGAGAGCCCATCTTTTCTCTGAAGAGAAGTATTTCTTTGTCAGGGAGGGTGTGGCCCGGACCCCGAGCTCTAACAGGATGTACCTGTGGTCTGACAGGTGTTCGAGATCGTCGGCCACTTTCCATTTTCGGACCATGTTGGCGGCCGCAGGGGTGGCCCATGTTAAGTCTATAATAGACTCACCCTGCGGCCGCACACACGTGGGCACATTCCCCTGGTTTAGCAGTACCAGGTTCCTCGTAGCTGCCCATTCTTCTAATGTTCTTCCTCTTCTGTTGGTTTGTCGGGAACCCCATGTTGTGGACCAGGCGTTAAAGTCTCCCGCGAGCACCACAGGGAGTGGTTGAAGTCCATCAATAAAGACACCAATTTCCTCCAGCCATCCTTCGTAATCTTGGATAGAGCCCGATGGTGGTAAATATGTACCCACCACTGCCACAGGGCCCCAGTGTACCGCCGCGAACCGACGGCCTCGTCCAATTGGTGCACAAGGAGGTGCACCTCGCCACCATCGCCACGTAAGCGCCACGGTTCCTGTGTCGTCTTGCATCCACGATGGGTGGTTTTCCGGGATGCGATGAGGCTCCGAGACAACACCTAGAGTACAGCCACTCTCCGCAAGCACTTGTAGGAATAAGTCCTGTGCTGCGCGGGAGTGGCACACGTTTGCTTGAAGTAGAGAGAGGGCCATTAAGAGACTGAAGGCCGGGCTCCCTCCTCCTGAGAGCGAATTCTTTGAGGCAGCGCGTCTGATGGAGGTTGTACGTCAATCTCCATTGCTGCCTGTCCGGTGGGAGCAGACTTATCCCTGCTCACCGGTTTTCCCTTTTTTTGGGTAGTGCGATTTGCTACCCAAGACATGGTCCGCTTTCCTGCCAATGTCCATACATATTGGACATCGGGGTGCGGATGTGCACTCTCTGGCAGTGTGCCCTGGTTCAGCACATCTGTAGCATTTGCCCGACCTGTCGATCGGGTTCGGGCAAGTTTCCTTCGTATGGCCCCGCTCGAGGCACCTAAAACATCGGAGTGGACGAGGTTCGAGCAAAGCTATTTTAACCTTTGTCCACCCAACTCCGAGCGTATTTCCCGCTGCTGCTTTCTTCGCTGCAGCGAGCGGGAGTTTTAGCCAAAGGCTACTCATGCCATTGGTTAACTCTCTCTTGTTTCCGGGATGAATTTCCCTGGGCTGGCAGGCTCCTTTGTCGACGATGGCCTCAATTACTTCCTCTGTTGAAATGGAAGGCTCGAGAGGCCAGACGCGGATGTCCGCAGTGATGACGGGGCGGGAGACTTTAACGTTCTCCTTATGCGCCAGTACCTGTTTCATTTCACTGGCTAAAGCATCGGCCTTACACTCATTTTCAGATCCTGGGATCTGAATGAGAAGTGCTCCTGTGGCTGTTGTTCTCATTGTAACCTTTTCCTGGATCCCAAGATCTGCCAGCTTGATCTTGGAACGTACTTCGGCCATCAGCTTGTTGTACTCTTCTCCTGGGGCCGAAAGAACGACGGCTGACGTCCTGGGAACTCTTCTTCTCTTCGTTCTTCTTTTTCTTGGTCCTTTGGGCTGGGCTATGGAAGTGCCAGCTGTAGCAGTATTGGCGGCAAGCCTTCCGCCTTTCTGTGTCTTCTGCTTTCCTTGTTTGGTAGGTGCAGCAGAAGCCGTGGGTTTCGGCAACTGCTTGGTCTTCTTATTTGTTCCGCGTTTAGCGACTTGAGACCATGTCTCAGCCTCAGCGTCACGCGGGGCAGATTTCCCAAGAGCCTTGTTCTCTTTGGGTTGAAGGCCATCTTTTGCCGGCCTCTTATCTTCAACTGTCTGTTTGGATATAGACGGCTGGGTAGTGGAGGTAGAGGCTTTAAGCCTTTGGCCCTCGACTTTTCCCGTCTTTACGGGCTCTTTTCCCTTGATTCCCTCCCTGGGAACCGGGCGTCCCTTGGTGTCATCCTTCGGGGTTGGTGCCACGGGGGCGTTTTTCCGGGCCCCATCGACGGAAGCTCGGGGAATGAGCTGTTCCATCAAGGTGGTCATTGTGTCTTTTATTTGAGCTTGAAATATTTTGGCAAATGTTGCCAGTTTACCGTCTATCAAGCTCTCTACGTCCCTGTTAGTTGATTTCCGACGAGGGGGGAGAACGACACTCTTTATCGTCCTCTCCTCGTCATCGGTAAGAACTTTGCTCTTCCCCTGGATGGCCGGCCTTATAATTGGAGGCCACTCTTCTCGGGGAGGCAACACGACGGGCTGGGAGATGTTGTTCAGCTCAACTCCTGTTTCCACCTCCATTGCGATGTCTTCTGATGTATTTCCGGGAGCCTGGGAAACAGAAGAAGGTTGCGTTAAAGTGCTACGGGCTTGTCGTAGCTCTTCCCGCAGCCGGTTGACTTCCTCCTTCAACTGCTCAACTTCTTGAGAAGTCGCACTCTCTTGCGGAGCTATCTTCTTAAACATAGCATCCGTGTTAACTTCTATTTTTAAAGCGGCCTCTCTGAGAATCCGAACAAAGCCGCCTTTCAGGTTGTTGGACTTCACCGCAACCTCTTCAATTTTCTTCGCCGTCTGAAGTATTTCGGCCGCCATGGCGTTCACAGGCAAGCCAATGGCTTCCTGTTCTAGTCTTTCGGCCATTACTGTACGGCGTTTCCCTTTGAAATCTGAGGGATCGTATCCTCCTTCGGCTATTTCCCTCATTGTCTTTATTTCATCCTTCAAGGATTGCAACTCTTGATTCTTCGCTCTGATATTGAGAATCTGCGCACCTTTTCCAGTCACGAGTGGTCGGCCTCGTTTTTTCCCGTCATTTTCGAAGAATGATCTCTCGGAGGAAGAGGAAGAGCGATCCGCCGTACGACGAGTCTTCTTAATCGTGTCGTCGTCTTTTCTCTTCCTAGTTCTCTTGAATGCCCCTGACGCCGTGGTTCTCACGGAAGCATCAGAAGCATCAGATGAGTTCACGCAGATGATGTCTGTGTCGGCATCTTCTTCTTGTGGATCAGCCGAATTTGCAGAGACCTGTCTGGATGTTAGTCGAGTTTCGTCCTCTGTCGCTGTAGTTAAGCCAGTCTCAGCTGGCGGAGGGGAAAACTCGTGCGGTCTGACATTGCTGAAAGGAGCGGATAGATCCATTTTCTTTCGCGTTCTACTCGTCTGTCCAGCTGACGTCTTACATTTGGGCCCAGTCTTCTTCTTATTATTGGCCCGCTTGACAACTTGCATGTCAACTAAGCGCGGAAGCTTCATAAACTCCCCGTCAGTATCCGTGAGCGGGGCAGCTTTTCTGCTCGGTTCCTTTTCTCCGTCTGAAGAAAAAGACTGCGTGTTTCGGTCCTCTTGATCGGACCGATCTCTGTTGTTGTTCGCAGTAGCATTCTCCACCAGTGCCCCTGCGGAGCAAGCGCTGGATCGCCCGTCGTTTGATGACGACATGGCAGGAGCCGGGACGGCACTCCCACCACGCCGGTCTCTAAGGGTCCGAATCCTCTGAGACGGTAAAACTGATTCCTGTTGATCTGCCATTTCCATATTGTCCATTATAATGGTTTTTGTAGGGTTTTCCTTCCCCTAGGCCGATTGGGTGCCCGCCCTGCCGACTCCGACCTAGCCGCTCCTTTCTTTCTTCCAGAGACGCGCCACGAGCCCCGCCTCGGAATACGTCCGAGCGGCCCCGTGGCGGTCACGACCTTCTCCCCGGGGTGACCAGGCCCACCTCGGAGACTTCCGAGCGGCCCGAAACACCCCCTACGTCTTCCCTGGGGTGCCCAGCCCGCGGGCCGGAACACCCTACGCCCCCGGAGACCGTGGGGTCACACCCCCGGTGTGCAACTCCGGTGCGTATACTCGTACCCGCCCCAGGAACGCACCACGTACGCCCCGGAAACGGGTAGAGGTAATCCCTAACCTCGGCTGCGGGAGCACCCGCGTGCAATGCCTCAGAAAGGGATCTTCTCCCCTTGAACGGGAGGCCCCCTAACCCCCGGTGGCATGGCGGGGAAACCAATTCCCCCGGCCCCAGCCGGCCGGGATTTGCATTCCGGGTTACCTTCCCTTACCACCTTGGGGGGAATAAAACCCACCCTCTCGGCGAAGTGGTCGCCGGGCTCAGGCACCTCGGGACCGCCAAGTCCCGTACCACAGATCTACACCGTCCTAATAAAGGGACGGCCTCTGTGGCCCCTGAGGTTGGGTGAACCTAACCTAACCTTTTTTTTTTTTTTTTTTTTTTTTTTTAAAGTGGGGGAATGCCTTTACGCATACCCTCTCCCTTGGGGAAGGGAGAGGGTTATGTCGGGCTCAGGTCTTACGCCGCGAGGCTGCCCACTACCGACTAAACCCCCACTTTGGCCCGCTTTGGTGCCGTGACTAATGGGGAAGTTGAGGAACACGGACGTATAACTTCTCAACTTCCCCGGCACCGACCCACCCGATGACTTGGGTGGGCCCCCCGCGCTGCCACCCATGGAACTAAGGGCGGCAGGGCCCGCTGTTTGCTGCGGGCCGGCTACTTTTTAAATCAAAGGGCTTGGCGTGGCCCTTCGATTACTTCTTCCAAGTAGGCGGCAACGGACTTGGCCCCCAGCCACTGTTGTCCGTGCCGCCTTTACCTGCTCCTCGGGAGAGAGGCGTCAAAGGCCACAGCCACGAGAAATTATTTCCGTGGCGCGACAAACAGGACGTCCCTCTCCCGGGAGCGTCATACTAATGCATGGGAGTTTATGGGCGGACTCCCATGCGTTTGAGCGGATGGGCACAGGACGGGAAAAGGGGGGGAGGCTTGCGCCCGTCCCCTACCCTCAACCCGACACGCGCCTCCACTTAAAGCTGACTTTGCAGCCAGCCTGCTACTTCTTCTACTGGCTCCGCCCTGAGAGGGCGGGCCACGATCTCCATACGTGGAAGGCGAGTTACTTCGCTTCCCAACGTCCGGTCGACGTCTACGAGGCCGCCCTCTCCCTCCACCCCCGGCTGGGGGAGGAGGTGGCGGAGCCGGTGGACCCCCGCCGCTACCGGCGGTCGGGGGTTGTTGTGACAGGGACGGCCCACTCGGCTGCCCCTGTCTCTCCCTCTCCGCCCTCTCCTTTTCTGCCATAACTTTGTCGCAGAATAAGGAGAGGGCCTTCCAACCTTCTAAGTCCGCTACTGCAGACTTTATAACCTGCGGGAGAGTTAGATCCGGACCTATCACCCGGACCAACTCCTCCCGCTCCACAGCCCACGCAGGGCACACCTCCAAAGTGTGCTGGGCAGTGTCCACGAGAGAGTCGCAATGGTGACATCTCTCATCGACTTCTCTTCCGATCTGACACAAGTACCTCCCGAAGCAACCATGCCCCGAGAGGACCTGCGTCACCCGGAAGGACGGACCACCACCCAGCACCCACATATCTAGCCACTGGGCGAGCACCGGCTGTATAGCCGCTATGGTGCGCCATCCCCAGGGGGTCTCCTCGTGTAGTCTCCTACTCCACTGCACAACCGTGTCCGCCCTATGCTCGAGCCTAACACGGCTGCAAGCGGCTGGAGTCACGGTCCCCCTATTCTCACGGATGGCCCGCAGACGCCTAAAGGTCCTCGCATATTCGAGGGCCAAGAGGTCCGCGGGAATTATTCCCGCTAACACCGCGGCGGCGGCGCGCGACACCGTGCGGTAGGCCCGCGACGCCCCAACGGCCACCGGGTGAAATGCTGATTCTAATTTCACCCGACTCCTTCTGTTGGCCGCCAGAGCGTCCGCCCACACCGGGGCTGCGTACAAAGCAATGGCCCGCACGGTGTTAACATATAACCGCCTAGCACCGCCGCTTGGCCCGCCGAGATTCGGGAAAAGTCCGCGTAGCGAACTTGCTCTCTTCCGAACCCGACGAGCGACCTCGTTGACATGGCCCTCGAAGGACCAATGTCCGTCCAGGATCAAGCCAAGATACTTTATCTCAGGCTTGACCGGAACGGAACACCCACTAACTTTGATGTTGGCGTCTTGCGGCGGTGGGGGAGACTTCTTCTGACGGAAGAAGAGTACTTCCGTTTTCCCCACCGACACCTTTAGATCTGCTCGCCCAATGGCTCCAATTACGGCCTGCACGGCCACCTCGCCGCGCCTGCTGGCCTCCTCAAATGTTCTCCCCCGGCTAGTATCAAGGTATCGTCGGCATAACATACCAGACGACAGCCGGGGAAGAGTATTAAGTACCGCGTCGTACCCCAGATTCCACAAAAGTGGACCTAACACAGATCCTTGGGGCACGCCGCGGTACAACCTTCTCTTACAGGTGGATCCCGTACTATCCGTGTACGAGATCCACCTATCTCTCAAATATTCGCTCACGACACGCACCAAGTATTGTGGTACTCGGTGGTGTCGGAGCGACTTTTTAATACGGTCCCAGGGAAGGGAGTTAAATGCGTTTGAAATATCTATTGATATTGCTAACACTCCCCCGCCCTGGGCCGTGAACTCCTCGGTGAAAGCCTGTACACAGAGAATTGCGTCTACTGTGGACAGGCCCCCCCTGAAACCATACTGGGCCCCATTAAGATCAGGGCCCTGCCGGGACAAGTGCTGGACGAGGCGATCCACGATTATACGTTCGTAGATTTTACCCACCTCGTCCAGCAAACAGATCGGCCGGTAGGCCGACGGGGACTTCTCGTCCTTACCCTCCTTGCGAAGGAGAATTAACTTCGCCTCCTTCCAGGAAGGAGGGAACACACCACGTCGGAGGCAGGCAGAGAACATTTCTCTTAGGAGGCCTCCAAGTTCTTGGACAGCCAAGGCCCATACCTTTTTGCGGAGGCCGTCTGGGCCAGGGGCTGTATTGCCCCGGCAACTCCGCTTGACGACCCCAGCAAACTCATCTTCCCCGACGTCTAAGTCCGATGACCACTCGTCATCTAAAATAGAGACGCCGGGAGACTCATCTTCCCCGCAGATGTCGGCGGGAAAGAGAGTATGTACCACTTCCTCGACGAAGCTCTTATCTAAGATCTCCGTGATGGGGGGCGCGCTTGGTCTTAGTTTCTTAGAAACTATCTTATATGCGCGCCCCCAAGGGTCTTCGTCGAGGGCCTGGATGAGCTCGTTCCATGCTCTGGCCTTGGCTGCCCTAATGGCCTTTTTTAAGGCCTCTCTCGCCTGCCTAAAGGGCTCCATTTCCCTTTCCCGCCGGCCGATGTTGTCCCGACACCTTGTCACCGCTCTTCTGCGGCGCACAAGTTCGCGCCGCAATTGAGCTATTTCGTCGGACCACCAGTAGGCGGCCCGACGAATATTTTGGCTGGTTTGAGGCATGGATGCATTACAAGCATCTGTGACTGCCTCAACTAGCCACTCTGCTTCTCTCACCGGGTCTTCGTCCCGTACCTCAGAGACCCCGATCCCGCTATCTCTACACCAAAGAGAAACGGTGATCGAGGCCTCGAACTTCTGCTGGTCCAGTTGCCGGAGTGCCCATCTCTTTTCAGGGCGGCGGCGACCGCGGATTGATGGAGAAGAGGCCTCGAGCTCCATCGTAATGTAACGATGATCTGACAGATGCTCGAGGTCCTCTTCCACTCTCCATCCCTTTATCATCCTAGCGGCCGCAGGAGTTGCCCAAGTCAAGTCTATGACCGATTCTCCCTGCGGCCGCGTACACGTGGCTATCCCACCCCTGTTAATTAGGGTGAGATTTAGCGTCGCCGCCCACTCCTCCAGAGCCTCTCCGCGGGCCCGAGTACACGCTGATCCCCATGTTCGGGACCATGCGTTGAAATCTCCGGCAACTAGAACTGGCCGGGGACGAAGACCTCGCACGCACTCGCCGATTACTTCCAGCCACCCCTCAAAGTCCGCCAGGGTGCCCGATGGTGGTAAATAAACTCCCACTACTGCTATCGCACCCCAGCGGACAGCGACAAAGCGTTCGCCGCGTTTGAGGGGTGCACAGGTCGGCTGTCCTTGCCGCCATCTCCATGTAATTGCCACCGAGCCCAATGTGTCCCCTGTCCAGCAAGGATGCTTTTCGGGGATTCTATAGGGCTCGGCGGCTACTCCAACTTGAATGTCACGCTCCGCGAGGGTGTGAAGAAAGAGATCTTGCGCCCCGCGGGCGTGACACAAATTTGCCTGAAGGAGGGACAGGGGCATTGTAATTCTTAAGCCCCCATTCCCTCCAATGGTTCCACTTCCATACTTTCCGCCCTGACAAGGGCAGAAGACTTAACGGCCGGGGTTGAGATTTCTCTTTCCCCGGCTACCTCCTTTCTACCTTTTCTATTTTGGGTAGTGCATTTAGTACTACCCATAACATGTTCGGCTTTCCTCCCCAGATCTGTGCAAACAGGGCACTTGGGGGGAGCCGAACAATTTCTTGCAATGTGCCCTAAAGTCCCGCATCGGTAACATCTGTTAGTTCTATCCGCGGGACTAGGGCACTTATCCGCTACATGCCCCTTCTCGAGGCATTTATAACATCGAAGGGGGCGAGCCTCTAAGAGTGAGACTCTAACACGGGTCCACCCAATGTTAAGGCTCCCCCCTTCAGTTACCTTCTTCGCTGCTGCCAAGGGAAGTCTGAGCCACAGACTCCCCTGGCCACCCGGGAATCTACGAATATCTCCAGGTGTGATAGACCGCAAGTCGCAGCCCCCCTTGTCTGCAATTGTTGCGGCAACCTCATCGGCCGTGATAGAAGGCTCTAAGTCACGGACTCGAATTTCGGCCGTTTTTATGGGTCGACTTAACTTGACATCCTCCTGACCTTGGAGAACCTCCTTCATTTTAAGGACCAAGGCATCCGCTTTGGTCTCTTTATTTTCTCCGGAGACCTCTATCAACAAGGCTCCAGAGATAGTGTTACGCGTTTTAACGCTATCAGAGATTCCGACATCCGACAGCTTAATCTTTGTCCTCACCTCCCCCATGACAGCAGAGATTCTGTCAGGGGGGCAGTTGAGGACAATTGCCGCCGTTCTGGGCACCCTTCTGCGAGATTTCTTCTTACCCTTTTTTGGGGTATTATCAACCTTCCCAGCCTGAGTTTTCTTGCGGGAAGACTGCTGCTTTGATGCAGTGTTAGTAACCTGCTGACTTATCTTTCCAGCCTTATTAAGATTTGTGGCCGGGGCAGCCAAACTATGTGTTGTCTGTTGTGCCTGCTTCCTCGCTGCTTTTCTTCCTACCACCTGTGACCATTTTTGTTCTTCTTGTCGGTGGGTGATTGAAGATTTGCTTCCAGTCTTTGAGGCCAAGGTAGATGTTCCTGCCTTTTGGCCAGAGTCTTTGCCAACAGAGGAAGAAGAGAGAGTAGTTTTGATCTCTCTCTTTTTTCTCCCTTTTTCGTTATTTCCGACACCATCACCGGGAACTGGGCGTCCCTTTGCAGCGCCCTTTGTGGCGTTAGCGCTGAGGGCGTTTTTCTGGGCCCCGGTGGCAGTGTCGGCGGAGGCGGCGTGTTGCGTAAAGGCAGATACCATTCGCCTCATTTCCCTCTTCATCTCCTCAGCAAAGGACGAGAACTTCTTCTCCCATTTGGCCTCTAAATCCTTTGCTGAATCCGCAGTAGAAGTAGTCGGTTTCTTGACTACTATATTCTCATCTCCATCCTCTAACACACGTCTTACTCCCCTCAGAGCCGGTCTAATTGCCGGTGGTAACTTCTCACGTTGTGGGAGTGGAGGGAAAGAGGAAAGAGAAGGAAGTTCTTCACATGCTACTGGCTCTATCTCCATACTTTCATGTTGTATTGATGGTGATACTTGTCCCGTTTCTCTTTTATCTCTCAGCGTCTTTAATTCTTCACGGAGCACTGAGATTTCATCTTTAAGTCTTTGAATCTCTTGATTCTCCGTGCTTATTTCCTTCTCTGCATTAGAGAGATTTGTGGGCTGTTTACCTATCAACGCATCTGTGCCTACTTGGATTTTCAAGGCTGCTTCTCGCAAAATTCGAACAAACCTTCCATTTAAGTTTGTCGACTTCGCAGCTACAGTGTCAGCTTGTTGAGCAGCTTGTAACACCTGGGCCACAATATCCCTTGGAGGCAGATGCGACATTTCCTCCTCCAAACGTTGAGCCATGACCGTTCTCTTCTTTGATCTGAAGTCGGCCGGATCGTACGCACTATTTAAAATCTCCTGGGCCGTCCGAATTTCTTCTTCTAGCCTTTGGAGTTCCAGTTTTTTAGCCTTTATAGCCCGGACTTCAACTCCGTCGCCCGTGACTATCGGCCGCCCTCTCTTTTTCCTGAGAGGAGTATTAAACTCCTCAGCATCGGACGGTTCTGTTGCATCCGTCTCACAACGTCTCATTTTAGAGATAGGAGTCTGAGGTCTCCTATATCTCTTCGCGCTTCCTGACGCTGTCGTTCTAATTGACATGTCACTGCTTGCCGATTCTTCCAAGCTATCCAAAACAACAGTGTCGCACGGTGATTCTGTCCTGGACAGTGGAGAGCCTGGTCTGGAATTCGACTCTCCTACCCCTAGTGTCGATGTCTCTGGTGGAGGCGGAGAACCAGCGCACGATCTTATGGCGCAAAAGTTCTCAGTCTTCCTACTCTTCGGTCCGGGACGGCGTGATCCGGACTTCACCAGTACGTCCGAGATGATCTTCGGAGGCTGGTATTCCTTCTTCTCTTCTTTCTTCGCAGGCATATCTTCTGCCACTGCCCCTGCGGTGCAGACAGTGGGTAGCCCGTCGTACGATGACGACGAAGGGAGAGCCGGGACGGCACTCTCCCCCCGCCGGCCCCTGGGGATCCGATCCCCCTGAGGCGGTACACCCGTCATTTCGTTATCTGAACTCATCATCATAGCTTTTTATAGATGATTTGTTTAGGGTTTACTCCCCTAGGCCGGTTGGGTGCCATCCCTGACGACCCCGGCCTGGCCGACTCCTTAAACTCGCGGCTCGTGGGCCCCGCCTCGGAATATGTCCGAGCGGCCCCACGCCCGCCCACACAGCTCCGAAGAGCACAGGAACAGGAAGGAAGGAAGGAAGGAAAGGAAGGAATAAGAGAAAAACAAAAAATATACAAAACAAAATAAACATAATAAAACAAAACAAAAAACCCCCTTAAACCCCCGAAAACCCTCCCCCCATAACCCCCCATTCCCCACACCTTGCCGGAGGAGGTCTTAGACCATCCTAACGACCCCGGCGGGCCGGGCGTTTGAATTCCGGGTCGCCATCCCTTACCACCTTGGGGGAATAACCCACCCTCTCGGCGAAGTGGTCGCCGGGCTCAGGGAACACCTCCGGGAACGCCAAGTCCCGTACCGCGGATCCCAGCCCTGAGAAGGACTGTTCACCGCGGCCCCTGAAGGTTTGTACCTCCCACGGCTCGAGTACATGCTGTACTCGAAGTGCAATGCCAGGGAGGTACTGTGCGCTCTTAGTAGGACCGAACCTCCCCGCCGGGCCCTCCCCGGGACTAAGTCCCAGGTACTGCCCCAGCGGATCGTTGATTCGATCCCTTAAGCCCTCTCACCACGACAAGGTGGCGCACAACGAGAGGGAACCTAACCTAACCTTTTTTTTTTTTTTTTTTTTTTTTTTTTATAGTGGGGGAATGCCTTTACGCATACCCTCTCCCTTGGGGAAGGGAGAGGGTTATGTCGGGCTCAGGTCTTACGCCGCGAGGCTGCCCACTACCGACTAAACCCCCACTTTGGCCCGCTTTGGTGCCGTGACTGATGGGGAAGTTGAGGAACACGGACGTATAACTTCTCAACTTCCCCGGCACCGACCCACCCGATGACTTGGGTGGGCCCCCCGCGCTGCCGCCCATGGAACTAAGGGCGGCAGGGCCCGCTGTTTGCTGCGGGCCGGCTACTCTTTAAATCAAAGGGCTTGGCGTGGCCCTTTGATTACTTCCAAGTAGGCGGCAACGGACTTGGCCCCCAGCCATTGTTGTCCGTGCCGCCTTTACCTGCTCCTCGGGAGAGAGGCGTCAAAGGCCACAGCCACGAGAGATTATTTTCGTGGCGCAGCTAACAGGACGTCTCCCTCCCGGGAGCGTCATACTAATGCATGGGAGTTTGTGAGCGGACTCCCATGCGTATGAGCGGATGAGCACAGGACGGGAAGAGGGGGGGAGGCTTGCGCCCGTCCCCTACCCTCAACCCGACACATGCCACCACTCGCCGCTGACTTTGCAGCCAGCCTGCTACTTCTTCTTCTGGCTCCGCCCTCAGAGGGCGAGCCACGATCTCCATACGTGGAAGGCGAGTTATTTCGCCCCCCAACGTCCGGTCGACGTCTTCGAAGCCGCCCTCTCTTCCCACCCCCGGCTGGGGAGGAGGTGGCGGAGCCGGTGGCCCCCCGCCACTACCGGCGGTCGGGGGTTGTTGTGACAGGGACGGCCCACTCGGCTGCCCCTGTCTCTTCTTCCGCCCTCTCCTTTTCTGCCATAACTTTGTCGCAGAATAAGGAGAGGGCCTTCCAACCTTCTAAGTCCGCTACTGCGGACTCTATAACCTGCGGAGAGTTAGATCCGGACCTATCACCCGGATCAACTCCTCCCGCTCCACAGCCCACGCAGGGCACCCCTCCAAAGTGTGCTGGGCGGTGTCCACGAGAGAGTCGCAATGGTGACATCTCTCATCGACTTCTCTTCCGATCTGACACAAGTACCTCCCGAAGCAACCATGCCCCGAGAGGACCTGCGTCACCCGGAAGGACGGACCACCACCCAGCACCCACATATCTAACCACTGGGCGAGCACCGGCTGTATAGCCGCTATGGTGCGCCATCCCCAGGGGGTCTCCTCGTGTAGTCTCCTACTCCACTGCACAACCGTGTCCGCCCTATGCTCGAGCCTAACACGGCTGCGAGCGGCTGGAGTCACGGTCCCCCTATTCTCACGGATGGCCCGCAGACGCCTAAAGGTCCTCGCATATTCGAGGGCCAAGAGGTCCGCGGGAATTATTCCCGCTAACACCGCGGCGGCGGCGCGCGACACCGTGCGGTAGGCCCGCGACGCCCCAACGGCCACCGGGTGAAATGCTGATTCTAACTTCACCCGACTCCTTCTGTTGGCCGCCAGAGCGTCCGCCCACACCGGGGCTGCGTACAAAGCAATGGCCCGCACGGTGTTAACATATAACCGCCTAGCACCGCCGCTTGGCCCGCCGAGATTCGGGAAAAGTCCGCGTAGCGAACTTGCTCTCTCCCGAACCCGACGAGCGACCTCGCTGACATGGCCCTCGAAGGACCAATGTCCGTCCAGGATCAAGCCAAGATACTTTATCTCAGGCTTGACCGGGACGGAACACCCACTAACTTTGATGTTGGCGTCTTGCGGCGGTGGGGGAGACTTCTTCTGACGGAAGAAGAGTACTTCCGTTTTCCCCACCGACACCTTTAGATCTGCTCGCCCAATGGCTCCAATTACGGCCTGCACGGCCACCTCGCCGCGCCTGCTGGCCTCCTCAAATGTTCTCCCCGGCTAGTATCAAGGTATCGTCGGCATAACATACCAGACGACAGCCGGGGAAGAGCTGTTAAGTACCGCGTCGTACCCCAGATTCCACAAAAGTGGACCTAACACAGATCCTTGGGGCACGCCGCGGTACAACCTTCTCTACAGGTGGATCCCGTACTATCCGTGTACGAGATCCACCTATCTCAAATACTCGCTCACGACACGCACCAAGTATTGTGGTACTCGGTGGTGTCGGAGCGACTCTTTAATACGATCCCAGGGAAGGGAGTTAAATGCGTTTGAAATATCTATTGATATTGCTAACACTCCCCCGCCCTGGGCCGTGAACTCTTCAGTAAAGGCCCGTACACAGAGAATGGCATCTACTGTGGACAGGCCTTCCCTAAACCCGAACTGGGCCCCGTTAAGATTGGGACCTTGCCGGGACAAGTGCTGGACGAGGCGATTCACGATTATACGTTCGTAGATTTTACCCACCTCGTCCAGCAAACAGATCGGCCGGTAGGCCGACGGGGACTTCTCGTCTTTTCCCTCCTTGCGAAGGAGAATTAACTTCGCCTCCTTCCAGGAAGGAGGGAACACACCACGTCGGAGGCAGGCAGAGAACATTTCTCTTAGGAGGCCTCCAAGTTCTTGGGCAGCCAAGGCCCATATCTTTTTGCGGAGGCCGTCTGGACCAGGGGCTGTATTGCCCCGACAACTCCGCTTGACGACCTCAGCAAACTCATCCTCCCCGACGTCTAAGTCTGATGACCACTCGTCATCTAAAATAGAGACGCCGGGGGACTCATCTTCCCCGCGGATGTCGGCGGGGAAGAGAGTATCTACCACTTCCTCGACGAAGCCTTTATCTAAGATTTCCGTGATGGGAGGCGCGCTTGGTCTTAGTTTCTTAGAAACTATCTTATATGCGCGCCCCCAAGGGTCTTCGTCGAGGGCCTGGATGAGCTCGTTCCATGCTCTGGCCTTAGCCGCCCTAATGGCCTTCTTTAAGGCCTCTCTTGCCTGCCTAAAGGGCTCCATTTCCCTTTCCCGCCGGCCGATGTTGTCCCGACATCTTGTCACCGCTCTTCTGCGACGCACTAGTTCGCGCCGCAATTGAGCTATTTCGTCGGACCACCAGTAGGCGGCCCGACGAATATCTTGGCTGGTTTGAGGCATGGACGTATTACAAGCATCTGTAACTGCCCCAACCAGCCACTCTGCCTCTCTCACCGGGTCTTCGTCCGTTCAGAGACCCCGATCCCGCTATCTCTACACCAAAGAGAAACGGTGATCGAGGCCTCGAACTTCTGCTGGTCTAGTTGCCGGAGTGCCCATTTCTTTTCTGGGCGGCGGCGACCGCGTATTGATGGAGAAGAGGCCTCGAGCTCCATTGTAATGTAACGATGATCTGACAAATGCTCGAGGTCCTCTTCCACTCTCCACCCCTTTATCATCCTAGCGGCCGCAGGAGTTGCCCAAGTCAGGTCTATGACCGATTCTCCCTGCGGCCGCGTACACGTAGCTATCCCACCCCTGTTAATTAGGGTGAGATTTAACGTCGCCGCCCACTCCTCCAGAGCCTCTCCACGGGCCCGAGTACACGCTGATCCCCATGTTCGGGACCATGCGTTGAAGTCTCCGGCAACTAGAACTGGCCGGGGACGAAGACCTCGCACGCACTCGCCGATTACTTCCAGCCACCCCTCAAAGTCCGCCAGGGTGCCCGATGGTGGTAAATAAACTCCCACTACTGCTATCGCACCCCAGCGGACAGCGACAAAGCGTTCGCCGCGTTTGAGGGGTGCACAGGTCGGCTGTCCTTGCCGCCATCTCCATGTAATTGCCACCGAGCCCAATGTGTCCCCTGTCCAGCAAGGATGCTTTTCGGGGATTCTATAGGGCTCGGCGGCTACTCCAACTTGAATGTCACGCTCCGCGAGGGTGTGAAGAAAGAGATCTTGCGCCCCGCGGGCGTGACACAAATTTGCCTGAAGGAGGGACAGGGGCATTGTAATTCTTAAGCCCCCATTCCCTCCAATGGTTCCACCTCCATACTTTCCGCCCTGACAAGGGCAGAAGACTTAACTGCCGGGGTTGAGATTTCTCTTTCCCCGGCTACCTCCTTTCTACCTTTTTTATTTTGGGTAGTGCATTTAGCACTACCCATAACATGTTCGGCTTTCCTCCCCAGATCTGTGCAAACAGGGCACTTGGGGGGAGCCGAACAATTTCTTGCAATGTGCCCTGAAGTCCCGCATCGGTAACATCTGTTAGTTCTATCTGCGGGACTAGGGCACTTATCCGCTACATGCCCCTTCTCGAGGCATTTATAACATCGAAGGGGGCGAGCCTCTAAGAGTGAGACTCTAACACGAGTCCACCCAATGTTAAGGCTCCCCCCTTCAGTTACCTTCTTCGCTGCTGCCAAGGGAAGTCTGAGCCACAGACTTCCCTGGCCACCCGGGAATCTACGGATATCTCCGGGTGTGACAGACCGTAGGTCGCAACCTCCCTTGATCGCCACAGTCGTGGCAACTTCACTAGCCGTGATAGACGGCTCTAAGTCCCGGACTCGAATTTCGGCCGTCTTCATGGGCCGACTCAAACTTACGTCCTCCTGATTTTTGAGGACCTCCTTCATTTTAGAAGCCAGAGCATCCGCTTTAGCTTCTTTATTTTCTCCGGAGACCTCAATTAGTAAGGCCCCGGAGATAGTATTCCGCGTTTTAACGCTGTCAGTAATACCAACGTCTGACAGTTTAATCTTTGTTTCACCTCCCCATGACAGCAGATATTCTGTCAGGGGGACAGTTGAGGACAATTGCCGCCGTCCTAGGTATTCTCCTGCGGGATTTCTTTTTACCCTGTTTTGGGGTATTATCCGCGCCCGCTGACTGAACTATTTTGCGGGAGGGTTGCTGCTTCTGTGCAGCATTATTATCCCGCTGATTTTTCCCTCCAGCCTTTTTAATGTTTAAGGCCGGGGCAGCCGAACTATTTGTCGTTTGCCGTGCCTGCTTCCTCGCTGCCTTTCTCCCAACCACTTGCGACCATTTCTGCTCTTCAGGCCGGTGAATGGTTGTAGGTTTGCCCCCAGTCTTTGAGGCCGACGTAGATGCTCCTGTCTTTTGACCAGAGCCTTTACCAACAGAGGAAGGAGAGAGAGTAGTTTTGGTCTCTCTCTTTTTACTTCCTTTTTCGTCTTTTCCGACACTATCGCCGGGAACCGGACGTCCCTTTGCAGCGCCCTTTGTGGCGTTAGCGCTGGGGGCGTTTTTCTGGGCCCCGGTGGCAGTGTCGGCGGAGGCGGCATGCTGCGTAAAGGCAGATACCATTCGCCTCATTTCACTTTTCATTTCCTCAGCAAAGGATGAGAACTTCTTTTCCCATTTGGCCTCTAAATCCTTTGCTGAATCCGCAGTAGAAGTAGTCGGTTTCTTGACTAATATACTTTCATCTACATCCTCTAAAACACGTCTCACCCCCCTCAAAGCCGGTCTAATTGCCGGTGGTAACTTCTCACGTTGTGGGAGTGGAGGGAAAGAGGAAAGAGGAAGGAGTTCCTCGCATACTGATGGTTCTATCTCCATATTTTCTTGCTGTATTGATGAAGATATTTGTCCTGCTTCTTTTGATTTTTCAGTGTCTTAAGTTCTTCCCGGAGCACTGAAATTTCATCCTTGAGTCTTTGAATCTCTTGATTCTCTGTGTTTATCTCCTTTTCTGTGTCGTGGAGATTCGTGGGCTGTTTACCTATCAAGGCATCTGTGCCCACTTGGATCTTCAAGGCTGCTTCTCGCAAAATTCGAACAAATCTTCCATTTAGATTTGTCGATTTGGCGGCCACAGTATCAGCCTGTTGGGCAGCTTGTAACACCTGCGCCACAATGTCCCTTGGAGGCAGATGCGACATCTCTTCCTCCAAACGTTGAGCCATGACCGTTCTCTTTTTTGATCTGAAGTCGGCCGGATCGTACGCACTATTTAAAATCTCCTGGGCCGTCCGAATTTCTTCTTCTAGCCTTTGAAGTTCCAGTTTCTTAGCCTTTATAGCCCGGACTTCAACTCCGTCGCCCGTGACTATCGGCCGCCCTCTCTTTTTCCTAAGAGGAGTATTAAACTCCTCAGCATCGGACGGTTCTGTTGCATCCGTCTCACAACGTCTCATTTTACAGATAGGAGTCTGAGGTCTCCTATATCTCTTCGCGCTTCCTGACGCTGTCGTTCTAATTGACATGTCACTGCTTGCCGATTCTTCCAAGCTATCCAAAACGACAGTGTCGCACGGTGATTCTGTTCTGGACAGTGGAGAGCCTGGTCTGGAATTCGACTCTCCTACCCCTAGTGTCGATGTCTCAGGTGGAGGCGGAGAACCAGCGCACGATCTTATGGCGCAAAAGTTCTCAGTCTTCCTGCTCTTTGGTCCGGGACGGCGTGATCCGGACTTCACCAGTACATCCGAGATGATCTTCGGAGGCTGGTATTCCTTCTTCTCTTCTTTCTTCGCAGGCATATCTTCTGCCACTGCCCCTGCGGTGCAGACAGTGGGTAGCCCGTCGTACGATGACGACGAAGGGAGAGCCGGGACGGCACTCTCCCCCCGCCGGCCCCTGGGGATCCGATCCCCCTGAGGCGGTACACCCGTCATTTCGTTAACTAAACTCATCATCATAGTTTTTTTATAGATGATTTGTTTAGGGTTTACTCCCCTAGGCCGGTTGGGTGCCATCCCTGACGACCCCGGCCTGGCCGACTCCTTAAACACGCGGCGCGTGGGCCCCGCCTCGGAATATGTCCGAGCGGCCCCACGCCCGCCCACACAGCTCCGAAGAGCACAGGAACAGGAAGGAAGGAAGGAAGGAAAGGAAGGAATAAGAGAAAAACAAAAAATACAAAAAACAAAATAAACATAATAGAACAAAACAAAAAACCCCTTAAACCCCCCAAAACCCTCCCCCCATAACCCCCCATTCCCCACACCTTGCCGGAGGGAGGTCTTAGACCATCCCCTAACGACCCCGGCGGGCCGGGCGTTTGAATTCCGGGTCGCCATCCCTTACCACCTTGGGGGGAATAATACCCACCCTCTCGGCGAAGTGGTCGCCGGGCTCAGGGAACACCTCCGGGAACGCCAAGTCCCGTACCGCGGATCCCAGCCCTGAGAAGGACTGTTCACCGCGGCCCCTGAAGGTTTGTACCTCCCACGGCTCGAGTACATGCTGTACTCGAAGTGCAATGCCAGGGAGGTACTGTGCGCTCTTAGTAGGATCGAACCTCCCCGCCGGGCCCTCCCCGGGACTAAGTCCCAGGTACTGCCCCAGCGGATCGTTGATTCGATCCCTTAAGCCCTCTCACCACGACAAGGTGGCGCACAACGAGAGGGAACCTAACCTAACCTAACCTAACCTAACCTAACCTAACCTAACCTAACCTAACCTAACCTAACCTAACCTAACCTAACCTAACCTAACCTAACCTAACCTTTTTTTTTTTTTTTTTTTTAACGTGAGGAAATCCTTTTACGGATACCCCCGGTTTGGGAACTCCGGGGGTTATGTGGGACTCAGGTCTTATGCAGACATGCAGCCTAATACCCACTAAAACCTCACGAGTGGCCTAGCGCAGGCAGTGATAGGCGAACGGCACGGGAGGCGTGAAAACATTACAAACGCCGCGCCGCCGCCCACCGCCGAGACCCCCAGGTGTAAGGGGGTCACTGCCTGGCCGAGGGCTCCTCCTTAGAGGCTAAGGAGGCCCCCCGGCGCCCGGTCTTTTGACTTGACCGGGCCACCACACTGTATCTTGACGAGAAGGGACCACCGCCTTCTCGCCAACGCCCACAAGTGGGCAAGGGGGCAGTAGGTGGTTCCCAGCCACCTATGATACCGCCCCCTCCGCACCAAGAAGCACGGCTGACACCACCGGAAAGACGGAACAACCCTCACCCTTACGGGAGCTATTGGGTTGCCCGTCCCCCGGGGCGCCAGCACGTACTCTCCTTCCTCAGCCCTGAAAAGGGCTGTTAAGTGGAGGGCCCCCTACAGGGGGGCTAACTCCGAGTGGCCCTGAAAAGGGCCGTATTTCTCCGCCTAACTACATGGCCCTGAAAAGGGCCGTGTTTCTCCGCCTAACTACTTGGCCCTAAAAAGGGCCATTTCTCAACTCCTCACTAGGGGGGGTTAGGGTTGATCCTTAGACCGAACCCGCCCCCCCGTTTCCTCACCAGCGGCGTAAGTGCGCCGGGATGCCCCTATGTCTGCGCCTAATCGG
The DNA here is from genome assembly GCF_019399895.1 of Cardiocondyla obscurior. Lineage (NCBI taxonomy): Eukaryota > Metazoa > Arthropoda > Insecta > Hymenoptera > Formicidae > Cardiocondyla > Cardiocondyla obscurior. The sequence goes on along the minus strand of NW_027228788.1, from coordinate 73,785 downwards.
CGCTTGTTGAGGCCCTCTTTGGGAGTTCGATGGGGCTATCTCCCCCCGACGAACTCTTTCATTTTCCTCCTTCTGTGAGATTACTGTGTCACAGAAGGAGGCAAATGCTCTTTCGACCTTTCCCCTCCACAATAGCATTAATTACTACCGGAAGGGAGAGGTCAACCCCTATGACTGCGATCAGTTCGCGTCTGGCTTCTTCAAAGGCCGGGCACTCGGCGAGAGTGTGATCCGCCGAGTCCCGGTCTGCACCGCATTCCCAACAACGGGGAGACTGCTCCCTACCAATGCGGCACAGGTAATCACCGAAGGCACCATGTCCGGTGATCACCTGTGCCGCACGGAATCCAAGTCTGCCGGCCACATCGTCGAGCCAGTCCTCCAGACAGGGACGAACCGCCAATATCACTCGATGTCCGGGCGCGTCTGCAGTCGTCTGCTGCAATCGCTCACTCCAACTCTTCAGAGCTTCCTTCCTGCTGAGGTTCTTCATCCTTGCCTTTATGGCAGGTGTAAGTTGATCCCCCCTGCTTCTAATATTGCCTACCCACTCGTAACGCCGGGCGTGGGCCAGAGCCTCCAAGTCCAAAGGCATCACCCCGGCAATCAATGACGCCGCATCGCAAGCTGTCGTACGGTATACACGACCAACTCTGACTGCAAGAGCACGTTCTATGCGGCGTAGGAACATCTTTGACCTCGTGGTGAGGTCCTTGGCCCATATAGGCGCTCCATAGAGTGCCGCCGAACGAATAGCGGCAGCATATAGTCGACGTACCGGCCAACTCGGTCCCCCAAGGTTGGGCATAAGACGTCCCAAGGCAGCGGCCATTTTTCCAACCCTTGGGGCCAAACGAGCATGATGCTCGTTAAACCTCCACTGCCCGTCCAGGGTGAGGCCCAAATATTTGACAAATGAGCCCACCCGGACGGGTGTGTTACAAACGTTGATACTTAACTCGGGTGGGCGGGTTCGCGAAGGATGGAAGAAGATTGCTTCGGTCTTATTTGCCGCCACCCGTAAACCTAGGCGTTGGATTGCACTAACTATGGCACTAACTGCCAATTCCGCATACGTGCGGGCTTCTACCCACTCTTCCCCTCGGGCCAGCACCAGGGTATCATCAGCGTAACATACTATGCTGCAGCCCGGGGGAAGGGAAACTCGCAGGATCCGATCATATGCCAGATTCCACAGGGCAGGGCCAAGAACGGAGCCCTGTGGAACTCCGCGCTCAACTTCTTTTCTAACTACTTGCCTATTTTTATTTGTATAGGATAACACTCTATCTTTAAGATATTGCCCTATTATTTCCTGCACATATAACGGCAATCCAAAGTGCCGCATTGCCTCACCGATTGTTCTCCATGGAAGGGTGTTAAACGCATTGGCAATGTCCAATGAGACCGCCATTAACACCCTTCCTTGTGATGTTTCCGCTTCTGCGAGAGAGCGGACCATTGAAATAGCGTCAATAGTCGACTTCGCTTCTCTAAATCCAAATTGCCTTGAGTCAAGGCGATGTTCCTTCCGAGCTGTATGTTGAGTGAGACGGCCAATCACTATGCGCTCAAATAGCTTGCCAATTTCATCTAACAAACAGATAGGCCTATATGATGAAGCTTCTCCTACAGGTTTCCCCGGCTTTGGTATCAGGACAAGATTAGATTCTCGCCAAGCCGGCGGAAATATACCTTCTTTTATTAATCGGGTAAAAATATGGCATACTCTTGGACCAAGTACTTTGACGGAAAGCTTGATTGCTTCTCCTGGTATCCCATCAGGACCCGGGGCTTTACCGGATCGAATACGTCGGACCGCCTGCTGTAATTCTTCCCCAGTAACCGGGGGAACGTCTCGCTGTGTACAATCAGGTGGAGGTATCACCCTAGTAATAGATGGGCCATCTTCTGGCGGGAATAAATGGTCCACGATTTGACTGGCCTTTCGTGGGTCCAGTGATTCCGTAATCGGAGGGGCCCTGGGTCGAAGTCTTCCCGTTACAATTTTGTAAGGACGGCCCCAAGGGTCCTCTTCCACCGAAGTTAATAGCTCGTTCCAAGCCGCGTTTTTTGCTTGGCGAATTGCTAATCTAAGAGTTCGGCGAGCGTCCCGATAACTCTCATATGCCTCGTCTATCATTTCCGCAGTACTACGTCTTCTTCTTCTAGTACGCGTAAACCGTCGTTGAGCCTCTACAGAAGATCTCCTAAGAACAGCTAACTCTTGCGTCCACCAGTAGGCTTGGGACGACCTTCTTGCACCCGCACGAGGCATGGCTACATCACAGGCTCCCTGTAACGTATCTCGAAGCCATTCTACTTCCTCCAGGGCCGTTTGTTCTTCATTTATCGGCGGCCAAGTACTGCTTTCCAACGCTGCTAAGAACTTGTCTTGATCCAGGCTGCGCAAGGCCCATCTGCGACCTCGTGGGACCTCCGCAGACGATCGTGTCTGCAAAGCAGACCGTGTAGCAGATAATGTCATAAAGATGTATCTATGGTCTGATAACGAGTCTACATCATCTGCCACTCTCCAGTTATATACAAGTGTTCGCATGGAGGGGGAGGCCCATGTGAGATCTACGATCGATTCACCTCTCCATGCAATACACGTTGGAACATTACCCTCGTTAATTAAAGAGAGGGATAAACTGTCCGCCCACTCTGTTGTAATATCTCCTCGCCGATCCGGCCTCGGGCATCCCCAGGCTAAAGACTTGGCATTAAAGTCTCCCGCGACCAAGATCGGTCGGGGGAGAAGTTGCCTGATAACACCGTCCAAAGACATTAGTCTTGTTTCAAAATCCACCAGGTTAAGAGCTGGGGATATGTATATACCTATCAAATAAATAGTATTCCATTCCACGCAAACCCAACCATCTCCAGATGCCACAAAAATGCATGGCCGAGTGTGCGAAGTCCAGTGAATGGCTACAGATCCAAGGGTGTCAACTGCCCAAGAAGGGTGATTTGGAGGAACACGATATGGTTCTGCTGCTATACCCACGCCGCAACCATACTCTACGAGACTGTGGACAAAGAGGTCTTGAGCCTCGCGAGCATGATTTAAATTAGTCTGCAGTAAGGTCGTATTATTCATTGATTGGCCTCATTTCGACCTCCTCCAGGTCGGAACTCTTCTCGGCCGATTTGTTAACGGCTGTACGCCTTGTGGCTGGGCGTTGCGGCTTGGGCGGAGGGTCTATCGTCTCCGTCACTACTACATTCTCTGAGGTACCTTTACCTCTATTCGTTCCGTTGTTCCTGGCCGGTTTGGCCTGAGCAGAACAGGCAGCTCCGCCCATCTTATGTCCATGTGGACGGCCTGCTTTTTTACACGCCGGGCAACTTGGTGGATTAACACATTCAACCGCTCTATGTCCCGGAACACCGCACCTGAAGCAACAATTGCTTCTATCTTCTGTTGAGGGACATCGCTCCCTAACGTGGCCACTCTGCAGACAGCGAAAACATTGCAGAGGGCGTTCTGCAAGAAGTTCTACTCTCGCTGATATCCAGCCTATACGAATACGTTTACTGGCCACAATTTTATTAGCCACTGATAAAGGACAGTGAACTAAAATGGTAAATAGCTCGTTAAACGAGCGTCTAGGAGGGCCAGTCTTAATGTCCTCAGGAGCACATTTTGTCAGTTTTATGACAGCCTCAGCGACTTCATTGGATGTTATAGAGTCATCCAGATCACGTACACGGATATCCGCCATTTTCCTAGGGCGTGTTATTTTAACCCCTTCGCAATTAGCAAGTACTTTAGACATTGCCTCGGATAATGCGTCGGCTTTAACCGTATTATCTTCGCCGGATATTTCATATATAATAGAGCCCGTTAAGCCTCGCCTCGACTTGAGCTCGTTTATACCAAGACTTGCCAAATCAATTTGTGATTTAGCAAGTTTCAAAGTGTCCTCGTACTTTCCTTTCGGACAAGTAATTGTAATTGCTGCCGTATTAGGCACTTTTCTCTTTTTATTTCGCTTTTTAGGCGCCGTCGGCTGAGTTTGACCTTTGTCTCTTATTTCTGAAGGTCTCTTTTTTGCAGAGACCTTTTGTGCATTATTATTTTTAGATAATGACCGCTGCACAGAAACCTGAGTTGTTTCCGTCTTCTTTTTGGCCTTTCTGCCAACAACCTTCGCCCACACTTCAGTACGCGCGGAAGTGGAGCGGGACGGCGGATCTTTGGGAATATCTCTAGTATTTTTTCTAGAGGAAGGCGGAGGCATTGATATTTCCGATTGGCTCTCCTGACCAGATGTCGCGCCCGTTTTCTTCTTTCTTCTTTCCTTGGTGGAAGATTCCGCAGCTTTTTTAGTACTGCCCGCAGTTGGCTTCTGCTTCTTTTGTGTAGTGGAAGCAGGAGGTTTCTCCTTGGCAATGGGAAAGGGTGGTGATGTGCCGAAGCGTCTCTCACACCATTTACCAAAAAGACCGTCTAACCTTTTTAACAATAATTCCTCGGCCTCAAATTCTGATGGCGAAGTATCCCTGAGCACCTTGGAACGTCCTTTGATAGGGGGACGGATTGCAGGTGGCATACTAGTGCTTGGTATTGCACCTATCGTCGTATTATTAGTTAGGGAAGGATTATCTTCTTCCATTGGTTCGTCCATGGGAGGAGGAGTCCTCAATCTTTTTTCGGTTGCATTAGGAGAAGTGCAAGCAGGCCTTATTATAGGTAATTCCGCCGCTCTGCATCTTAACGCCCGAACTTCTTCGCGTAAATTTTTAATTTCTTTTCGCGCTTGATCTAACTCCTTTAATAGTTGGAGTTCCGCGTTAGAATTTCCTCCACTCGTCGATGCGTTTCTAGTAGAGAGCACCGTTATACCAGCACGTGCACGGCATGCTGCTTTTTTAAGGGCTTTCGCCAAAGTCCCTTTTAATCCTTTTGAGACACCAGAAACACGGAGAATCTGGTCTACGTCCTCATAAGTCTGAGACACTATGTCTCCAGATGGAGCATTTTTAAATTCCTCCAAATAATGCTCTACTGCGTCATCTACCGATTCGCGTAGCTTGGGATTTAAAGATGATAAAGGGTCCAAGATAGCTTTACGTTCTTCCATTTCAGCAATCTCTTGCTCCGTCTCTAACACCTGTCTCTTAGCTGCAGCGAGACCTACGTAATCTCCAGTTGTAGCTGGACGTCCTCTCTTGCGTTTCCCGGATCCGAATGATCCCGAAACATCGGAATCCTCAGTGCCCGAGATAAAGACGTCATCTGTGTAGACGTCTGCCGTCGTGTTTGATGCCATCGACGGGGTAGGTGATGATGCCCTCGATGGTCTTCTATTGACCAAAGGAGACGGATATGGTGAATGTCCTTTTGGTCGCGCCTTCTTCTGCTTAAACGAAGCCGGTCCTGGCTTGTCGTAATCCTGCGCAGACGCATATTCTTCTACCACCCCTGCGGAGCAAGTGGTAGGTGGCCCATCATTTGATGACGACGGGAGGGGGGCTGGGACAGCACCCCCCTCGCGCCGGTTCCTGAGAGTCCGTTCTCTCTGGGACTGTAAGTTTACATTTTCTTGAGCCGACATTTCCATAGCAAATCAAGAATGATTTGTTTAGGGTTTACTCCCCTAGGCCGGTGGGGTGCCAACCCTAACGACCCCGGCCTGGCCGACTCCATAGCCTCACGGCGCGTGAGCCCCGCCTCGGAATATGTCCGAGCGGCCCCACGCCCGTACTCACCGCTCTGACTGAGCGGGAGAGGGAAGGGAAGGGAAAGGAAAGGAAAAGGAAAACACCCCCAACCCCCAAACCCCCAACCCCCAACCAACCGCCGGAAGAGGAACTAATCCTCCCTATCGACCCCGGCAGGCCGGGCGTTTGAATTCCGGGTCGCCATCCCTTACCACCTTGGGGGGAATATAACCCACCCTCTCGGCAAAGTGGTTGCCGGGCTCAGGTACCTCGGGACCGCCGATTCCCGTACCACAGACCTACACCGACCTAATAAAGGGTCGGCATCTGTGGCCCCTGAGGTTGCCAGGAGGAAGTCAGAAGACTTCCCCTCACGACCCTGGCAAGCCGGGCGTTTGGATTCCGGGTCGCCATCCCTTACCACCTTGGGGAGGAATAAACCTCCCCTCTCGGCAAAGTGGTTGCCGGGCTCGGGTACCTCGGGACCGCCAAGTCCCGTACCACAGACCTACACCGACCTAATAAAGGGTCGGCATCTGTGGCCCCTGAGGGAACCTTTTTTTTTTTTTTTTTTTTTTTTTTTTTTATAGTGGGGGAATGCACTCTTTACACATACCCTCTCCCCTGGGGAAGGGAGAGGGGTATGTCGGGCTCAGGTCTTATGCCGCGAGGCTGCCCACTACCGACTAAACCCCCACTTTTGCCCGCATATGGTGCCGTGACTGATGGGGAGGTTGAGGAATCACGTGCGTATACTTCTCAACCTCCCCGGCACCGACCCACCCGATGACTTGGGTGGGTCCCCCGCGCTGCCGCTCATTGGACTTAGAGCGGCAGGGCCCGCATTTGTGTGGCGGGCCGGCTTCTCTAAAATAGTCGCGTCTGGCTTGCGACTAACTATCTTCTTTGAAGGCGAGACTGGGAGAGGCTCCCCAGCCTCTTAATATTTCCTGGCCTCGCTCTTCTTGAGGCGAGGAGAGACGCCCTCCCGCTGAGTTATAACTTGGCGGGGGAAGACTCGTCCCCGCCTTACTGTCATCTCTGTGTGCTGTTGGAGTTCAGACGCGAACTCCGACGCACAAGTTGAGTGGCGCCACCGTTTGGGCCAGGAAGGAGGGGGGAGGCTTGCGCCCGTCCCCTACCTCCAACCCGGCGCGCACGATGGACGCCTGTTGGGGCATGATTGCCCTGCGACGATGTCTGTCCTACACCTGGAGTGGAGTTCACCGGCTGTCCTCTTCTTTGGCGTTCAGCGTCCTCCTTGGCACTCATGACACGCCCCGCGAATGTATGGAAGGCCTTGTATGCCTCCTCGTCGTCCACCATCTTCTTCATTATAGCCGGAAGGGATAAGTTGCATCCTGTCTTCCGGATAAGGTCAGCTCTCTCTTCTTGCCACGCAAGACATCCTTCTAGGGTGTGCTGCGCGTCGTCTCGGGGTGCCTCACAGTGATGACACCTTACAGATTCCTCCTTACCAATACGACGCAGGTAGGAGGCGAAGCAGCCGTGCCCCGACACCACCTGCGCTGCATGGAAGGAGAGTCTTCGCTTTACGGCAAGCCACTCTTCCAAAATTGGCTCTACTGCGCCAACTACTCGGCCTCCTTCTACCCTTACTTGGGCGCGTAAACGCGCTTTCCACGCCTTAAGTGTCTTAGCACGGTAATACAACCTAACCCGATTTTTGATGATCGGGGTCGGCCGTACACCGTGCTTTCTCTCGAACTTCCTAAGTCCCTCGTATACTCGGGAGTGCTCCGTCGCTGTCAGGTCCAATGGTGGAACTCCTGCTAATACCGCAGCCGCTGCTCGCGATACGGTGCGGTATACTCGCGCCGACCTGACATTGACCAGATGGAAGGCTTTCTCTAAAGCCGTACGACCACTTCTGGACAATGCCAGGTCATTCGCCCACACCGGCGCTCCATACATTACAATAGACCGCACCGTGTTCGCATATAGTTGTCTTGCTGCTCCACTGGGCCCCTAAGTTAGGAGAATGCCTCTCAAGGCCGTTGCGCTGGATGCGGCCTTTGCAGCAATTGTGGTGATGTGCTCACGAAACGCCCACTGTCCATCGATGAGGAGTCCTAGATACTTGACGGTGGGTGTTACGATGACTTCTGCCGAGTCCAGGAATACTTTATTGTATGGCGGAGGGCCCTGAGCTTTGTTGTAGAACCACAGGGCCTCCGTTTTATTCATCGCCACCTCTAGGCCAAGTTTCCTGATGGCCGTTAGAACAGCTTGAGTTGCTACCTGAGCCCTAGCACGGGCCTCCTGCCAATTATCTCCTCCGGCTAACACTATGGTGTCATCGGCGTAACATAAAGTGTGACAGCCGGGAGGTAGAGCGACGTGAAGTACCGCGTTGTACCCCAGGTTCCATAGTAAAGGTCCTAGAACAGACCCTTGGGGTACCCCGCGGCGCAGTAACTTCTCTCGTGTGTTGCCATCACGGTCCTTGTACGTGATGGACCTGTTTACGAAATACTCTCTCACGGCGGCTTGTAAATATGTTGGAATCCTGTGCCGCCGGAGGGCCTCCATTATTGCCTCCCAGGGGAGGGAGTTAAAAGCATTTGAAATGTCTATCAAGATGCCCATGGCGACTCCCCCTGGGAAGTTATTTCCTCTGAGAGAGATCTCAGCCGCAGGATTGCGTCTACTGTCGACAGTCCCTCTCGAAAGCCATATTGAGAGGCGCTCAGATTTGGGCCTACCTCTTTTAAGTGCTGAACGAGGCGGTTTGCTATTACTCTTTCCAAGAGTTTCCCTGCCTCGTCCAGCAAACAAATAGGGCGAAAGGAAGACGGTGCGTTGTCTTCTTTGCCCTTCTTCTTAAGAAGAACCAGTCTAGCGCACTTCCACTGTTGTGGAAAGGCTTGTTCTTTTAAGCATCTATCCAGAAGATGCTTGAGTTTGTCTCCTATTAATGGTAGAGCAAGGGACAGAATCTTCTTTTGTATGCCATCAGGGCCTGGCGCAGTATTGCCCTTGAGACTTCTTCTTACCGCTACACCAAACTCCTCTTCTTCCAGTGACGGAATTTCCTCGCGTTGACTGATAAACCGGCCAGTAGTAAAGTCTTCGGGCCTTGGTCCCCGGGGAGCGTCCGGGAACAAAGAGTTCACCACTTCACGGATGAGAGTCGGGTCCAAAGTTTCAGTAACCGAGGGGGCCGGCGTTCTTAGCTTCTTCGTCACTATCTTATACGCCAACCCCCACGGGTCGTCGTCTAAGTCTTGAAGAAGGCTTTCCCAGGCCTCAGTTTTGGCCTTCCGGATTGCCGTACGCAAGTCTTTCCTTGCCGCCTTATAAATGTCTAAAGCCGCAAGTCTGCCAGGTTTGTCGCGGCAGCGCGTGACTTCTCTCCTCTTCTGTGTAGCTTCTCGACGCAACTCCGCGATGTTTTCATTCCACCAGTAGGCGGAGCGCCGAGGGTTACGTCGGACTTTCGGCATGGAAGCGTTGCAAGCATTGGTGATCTCTTCCATGAACCAATCAGCCTCGCTCTGGACTGATGTAACGGAGCGGGTGTTCTGGCTCTCTCTACTCCAGCATGAAACCTCGAGAGAGGCTCTGAAGACATCCTCTCTGATTTTCTTGGACGCCCATCTTGACTCGGAAGGACGTCTTCTATTTCTTGCAGGTGTGGCTTGAAGCCCGAACTTTACAGATATGTATCTATGATCTGACAAATGTTCAAGCTCTGTAGCCACCCTCCATTGCCGCACTAAGTTCGCGGCCGCAGGGGAAGCCCATGTGAGATCTATCACAGACTCCCCCTGTGCCCGAATACACGTCGAGACCTTGCCTTTATTTAGCAGGACAAGATCCCACGAAGCCGCCCATTCCTCGAGGATTTTCCCTCGTTTGTTTGTTAGCCGGGAACCCCAAGCCGTAGACCAGGCATTGAAGTCCCCGGCCAACACCACGGGAAGTGGCCGAAGTCCGCCGATGCACACGCCGATCTCCTCCAACCATTCTTCGTACTCCGTAGAAGAGCCCGATGGTGGCAAGTATGTGCCAACTACAGCAAACGGGCCCCAATGTACCGCGGCGAAATGCCGACCACGGCCGATGGGAGCGCAGGGGGGTGCTCCTTGCCACCACCTCCACGTCAGCGCCACCGTCTTCGTCTCGTCCTCTATCCAGGATGGGTGGTTCTCGGGGATGCGGTGTGGCTCCGAGATCACTCCTAGTGTGCTGCCAGTCTCGGCCATCGTATGCAAGAACAGATCTTGCGCAGGGCGAGAGTGGCCAATGTTTGCCTGAAGAAGCGAAAGGGCCATTAGATAACGGCAGGTTGTCTTCCCTCCTCCAGGGGCCTTCTTCGTTGAGGCAGTGCGTCGGCAGGAGGCGGGATGTCCACTTCCATCGCTGTCTCTTCACTGGTGCGAAGTTTGTTTCCTCCGCTCGGTGGGCTTCCTCTTCTGTTTCGGGTGGTACATTGTTTACCACCCAAGATGTGGTCGGCTCTTCTTCCGATGTCAGCGCAGATTGGGCATCTGGGAGTGGCCGTGCATACTCTCGCCACATGTCCCGTGTTTCCGCAACGGTAGCATTTGCCCGACCTATCCACCTTGTTCGGGCATCTCTCTCTTGTATGGCCCCGCTCCAAACACTTGAAGCATCTCATTGGGCGGGGATCCAGAAGGGCCACCTTGACCCTTGTCCAGCCTATGGCGAGTTTGCTCCTTCCGAGGCCTTCGGCAGTGAGTGGCAGCCTGAGCCACAGACTATTCATGCTGCCGGCAATCTGTCGCATGTCTCCAGCCTGTACGTCTTTTGGCTGACATAGACCTTTACTTGTCACAGCCTCGATGACCTCCTCCTTAGTTATGGAAGGCTCCAGCGGCCAGACACGCAGCTCCGCAGTTATAGTTGGGCGAGAGATCTTGACGTCCTCTCTGTTTGCCAACACCTCCTTCATTAGGCCGGCTAAAGCATCAGCCTTGCAATCGCTCTCTGATCCGGGTATTTGGATCAGCAGAGCGCCAGTCGCCGTTGTGCGCATTGAGACTTTTTCGCTGATGCCCACCTCGGATAACTTTATCTTTGCTCTGACCTCTGCCATAAGTTTGTCATACTCCGCGCCGGGGAGCTGACAGGACGACTGCAGAAGTTCTTGAGCTCTTCTTCTCGTCTTCTTCTTCCCTTGGGCTTCCGCAGGAATTTTGTTAGAAGAATTGGTGGCAGGTTTATCACTTTTCTTTCTTTCGCTCCCTTCTGTCGCGCATTATGGGCGCCGAAGAAGAGGAAGCTGTGGGTCTCGGCGGTTGTTTGGTCCCATTCCGGGTTACCTTCCCTTACCACCTTGGGGGAATAAAACCCCTCTCGGCGAAGTGGTCGCCGGGCTCAGGCACCCGGGACCGCCAAGTCCCGTACCACAATCTACACCGTCCTAATAAAGGGGACGGCCTCTGTGGCCCCTGAGGTTAAATTACGGGTGCAAGCACCCAGACACTCGTTGCCACCATACTACAGTGGCTCTACATCCCGTGCCCCCCAACTGCGCCGGGCCACTAATAACCGGCCTCCGAATTGATTATAGTGAGGGGAGGTGGACCCTCACTAGACGGACACCAAGAGTCCAAGGCGTGGCGGTATCCACTCGCCACGGCTCTTTTCAGAAGGGAACGGTAAACCGCCCAACCTTACGAGCCCGGACATTCGCGTGCGTTCGGGGGCGCGAGAGTGGGAGACCCTTGTGATACCCACATCGCTGAATCCCGACGATCACGGACACCGCGCCTGGACTGATGGCCGGATGCCATTCCCGGAGATGCTTCGCCAAGTGCGAACCACCCCCGGCCCGCCCACTTCCGATTTATTATACAGAGGGTAAGTGGACCTCTGTTCGACGTTTCATGTCCGAACTTATGCCCCCGCAAAGCGGCGTATCACAGTCGGCCATGAACCGTCTCCTTCCCGTGTCCCGCCTCCGTGTTTTTATACGTGGGGGAAGGCGAACCCCAGTTTGCACATGTGACCTTCAGGTCCTCGGACCGTCAGATCACATGCACCCTACCCGAAGTCTATGTCTGCGGAATTATTGAGGGGCAGACATAACCCCTACAGTGGACGGTTCGATGCCTCGCATTGCCAGCCTAACTCCCCCGAAGGGGCCGCCCGGCGCCGCGCGACATTAATGCGTCCTCCTACCCGGACCCCTTTCATGCAAGGGGTAAACTAATCCCTAGCCATCCTCCGTTATTTATCCAGGGTGAGGATGGGACCCCTGTAGCGGTCTTAGTCCTCGGGCCAAAAGCCTTCGGCCAGTGTTCCGCTCGCGAGAAACGATGCCTGCGATTTAGGGAGCAGGCACGACTCCCTGAATTCGCTCTGGCCACTGGGCACTAGGCGAATAAGTACACGAACCCGAACGCGACGCGAAGTCTGCGGATTATCGAGGGGCAGACTCGAACCCCCCTCTGGCTCCGCTCTATGGCCGTGGCTCATGTGGCGGAACCTCCTACCCGAAGAACTAACGCCCGATGGCTGACTCGGTGCACCCGGGATTCCCGAGTCATGCCTACGCCTACCCGAGGCTCCCTGCAAACGGGAGCCAAGCTACCTAAGCGGACAGGGCCGTGCCAGAAGCCGTCACGCTGCCAGGGCGCCGAAGCTCCCAGCCGACCCGTGCCCGAAGACAATTTACCCCGAGGGGTAAAATGTCACGGGTATAGACTTATAGCTTTGGGACTTACAGCTGCATGCAGCTACAAGTTCCTCCGCCACCAGTCCACCCGATGCAAGGGAGTGAAGCCCTCGCCAGCGCTCTAAGCGCCGCGTGGCAGTTTCAGCAGAGACAGTTTCGGCCAAGTCGTGCTTCGGCTTTAAGGACTAAAAGCCCCCGGCCATACTCCGAAGAGTACTTTGCCGTTACCTCCGCCACGACTTATAACCTACTACTGCCTCCGATCCGCCGCCCGAAGTTCCACACCGGTGTGTGGACTTCGCCCGAAGCCAGAGCCCCGTCAGCCTCCGGGGGAGTACCCCGGAGTTACCGACTCTCACCACGAGGAGGTGGGGTTGGCGCGTGGGCCGGTGCCCTTCTGAGAGTCAACCTTTTTTTTTTTTTTTTTTTTTTTTTTTACGACGGGAATGCACTTTACGCATCCCCCTTTCTCTGGGGGTATGTGGGGTCGGGTCTTATGGCTCGCTAGTCGAGGCCTGCCCACTACCCACTAAAACCCGTCGGGGCTCTGACCCAGTGCGTTTTCCTTGAGGGGAGACCGAGGATGCACAGAAGTATAACTTCTCGGTCCCCTCCGCACTTGCATCTCGGCGGATGCTTCTTCTTAGCGAGTTTGTTTTCTCGCTAGGGTCGCCTCTTACTCCTACTCTACTCCTTGATTCGGAGGAGTTTATCTCCTTTTTGACTTCTCCGTGGAATGTCTATTACTTACGGGGAGGGGGATGTTGTTGTCCCTCCCCGACTGTGTCAACTTAGTGTCCTGGCCCTTGGTCTAGACGCCAAAGGGCTCAAGGACACGTTGTGAGTGCCCGGTTGGGCTGATGGCTGGGAAGAGGGAGGATTATTCCTCGGACTTCTTCCACCGATGGCCCGACTGGTGGGCGCTCTTGGGCGCGGTCTTGATCTCAAGACCCGCGTACTCGCAGGTGGCGTTAATGCCTGGGCGGGAGTCATGCAGGAAGTTGTGGCCGAGGGTTGGCCAGTCCCACGATGATTGCCGCCCGCGTTGCTTCTTGATGGAGCGGACTGTGGATGCCGCTCTTTCCTCTCTGCTTCTGTCTTGCGACGCATGACCGCACTGCAGAAGTCCATGAAGGCTCTCCAGACGTTGTCCTCGTACACCGCAAGCTCGATGATGGTAGGCAGGGATAAGTCCGGTCCCAACACGTTCCTCAAGACCTGCCTCTCCTCCGTCCATGCCGGGCACACTTCAAGAGTGTGCTGGGCGTCGTCAATACTGTCATCGCAATGATGACATGCTGTGGATGCCTCTTTCCCGATCCTATGTAGATAGGAGGAAAAGCATCCGTGGCCCGTGATTATTTGCGTCGTCCAGAAAGATGTGACGCCTTTCCAGCCGCAACGATCCACCCAGTCCTCCATGACTGGGAGGATGGCGGACAGCGTACGCTGGCCGAAGTTGTGAAGGCCGGTGAGTCTGTCCTTCCACTGGCCCACAGTTATGACTCTGTGTCGCCGGCGTAGACGTTTCTTCATCCCAGCTGTGGGCGTGATCCCCCTAGATTTGAGGATTTGTAGATCCTTGTATACTCGATGATACTCCGCAGCGGTGATGTCCACAGGTGGAAGGCCAGCCAGGAGTGCTGCTGCCGGGCGGGCAACGGTCCTATATGCCCGTGCGGTCCTGATAGCCACCTGATGAAAGGCAGCCTCCAAGTTCTTCTGACTCTTTTTGCACGCCGCTAAGTCTTCGGCCCAGACAGGGGCGGCATATAGGGCGATTGAGCGAACGGTGTTCGCATATAAACGCCTCGCTGCGCTGCTTGGGCCTCCGATATTTGGAAGAATCCCACGCAGAGAGGTGGACTTCTCCCTAACTCTCTCCCCAATTCTTTTAAAATGTGGGCCAAAAGACCATTTATGGTCTAAAATGAGGCCCAAGTACTTTAAGTTCTGGGCGATCTGGATTCTGGCCGCACCCACCAAGATTTGTGAAGAAGGTGGAGGCTGAGGACCACCGGTCTTTCCAGAAAACACAATGGCCTCCGTCTTTTCGTGGGCCACGTAAAGGCCAAGCTTCTGAACGGAGCGGAGTACTGAACTGGCCGCTATCTCCCCTCTCGCTCTTGCTTCTGTCCAATCTCTTCCACCCGACAAGATGAGTGTGTCGTCCGCGTAACACACGACTTTGCTATGGGGAGGAAGTGCCGATGAGAAAACCGCGTCATATCCTATGTTCCAAAGGAAAGGGCCGAGGACCGAGCCCTGAGGTACGCCACGTTGTAGACTCCTTTCTTGTACTTTACCGTTATGATCGGTAAAAGTAAAGTACCTATTATGTAGGTAACTTCCCAGTATATCCTTTAAGTATTGAGGGACCTGATGACGGCTAAGGGCCGCTCTGATGACTTCCCAGGGAAGGGAGTTGAACGCGTTTGAGACGTCTATGGATGTCGCGAGCACGACTCCCCCCTGGGAAGTGTGCTCCTCCGTAAAATTCCTCACCGCTGTGATGGCGTTCACCGTTGATATACCGGCTCTGAAGCCGAATTGGTTTCGGCTGAAGTTCGTACCTTCTTTCGAAAGATGCTGGACGAGGCGATTAACTATGATCCTCTCGAAGAGTTTTCCGGCCTCGTCCAGTAAACAAATTGGACGATATGCCGAAGGGGAGTCCTCAGGTTTGCCCTGTTTACGCAGCAGGACTAACTTCGCTTTTTTCCACGGAAGTGGAAAGGCGCCATGTCGTAGGCAGCTATTAAATAACTGGATTATTGGGCCTTGGATACTTTTCAAGGCTAACCTCCAAACAGCTTTAGTCAGGCCATCCGGGCCCGGCGCAGTATTTCCTCTAAGGCCTCTTTTGGCCGCATGGAGGAACTCTTCTTCAGTTATCTCGAGGGCTGCGTTCCAGTCCAGATCTGATGATTGAAGGTGGACTCGGCCGTCTTCGCGGGTATCAGGAGGAAAGAGTTTTCCAATGACCTCTTTGAGAAACTGAGGGGCCAATACTTCCGTAATTGGAGGCGCCATCGGCCTAAGTTTCTTGCATACAATTTTGTACGCTCGACCCCATGGGTCGTCGTCTAAGGCTTCAATTAACTCTGTCCACGATTCTTCTTTGGCCTTACGAATGGCCGTCCGCAGTGTCTTCCTGGCTTCTTTGTAAGTCGCAAGGGCTTCGGCTCTTCTGTCTTGATTGTCACGGCTACGGGTGACCTTTCTACTAGTCCTAATGGCATCTCTTCGTAGCGCCGCTATTTGATCCGACCACCAGTATGCTGATCTTCGAAAACGATGCTTGACTCGCGGCATTGACATGTCACATGCTCGTGTGACAGTTTCTGTGACCCATTGAAGCTGGATTTCAGGATCTTCCTCCTCTTGTGGCAAGTCACTGGCGAAAAGGGAAGCGGCGATGGAAGCCTGAAAAGCGTCCTCATCCAGTTTACGTACCGCCCATCTGCGCCCTTCTCGTGATCGATAAGACATCGATCTTAAAGGTGCTAAAGACACCAAGATGTACCGATGGTCGGAGAGGTGTTCCATGTCCTTAGACACCTTCCAACCAGACACTATGCGTGCTGCCGCCGGGGATGCCCACGACAAGTCGATGATCGACTCTCCCTGCGGGCGGACACATGTGGACGTGTTGCCCCTGTTCAACAGGACTAAGTCCATACTTGCGGCCCAAGCCTCAACAAGGCGGCCTCTCGCGTTAGTTCGTGCCGAGCCCCATGTTGTACTCCACGCATTGAAGTCACCCGCCACAATGATCGGTGAGTTCCTGACACGCCTGATGCAAACTGCTATGTCGTCCAGCCATTTCTGGTACTCCTCAATTGTACCTGAAGGCGGAAGGTAGGTACCGACAATGATAGTTGGCCCCCACCTAGCTGCGACGTAACGTTGTCCTCGTTCTATCGGGGCACATGAGGGAGTGCCCGGGATCCATCTCCATGTGAGAGCCACCGATCCTAGCTCGTCTCCAGTCCAGCAGGGGTGATTCTTGGGAACGTAGTTCGGCTCGGCTACTACTGCGAAGATCATCTTCTGCTCCGCCATCGTATGCAGGAGCAGGTCCTGGGCGCCCTTGGAACGCCCGACGTTTGCCTGAATAAGGCGTAGGGCCATTTACAGGTATCCGGCCTGCCCCTCCTCCGGGGGATCTATCTCCATTGACCCTTCGCCGGATTTACCAGCTAAAGGTCTCTTGACACGTTGCGGAAGGGGCGGTGGATTGGTGTTGTCCACTTCTGCGACGTCTCTTCTTCCCTTCCGTATTTGGGTCGTGCATTGCACGCTACCAAGTACATGGTTGGCCTTCCTCTTGAGGTCCGAGCAGATGGGGCATTTTGGAGGGGCCCTGCACATCTTGGCAACGTGTCCTTGCTCTCCACAGCGATAACACCTGCCGGATCTATCAAGTGTCTCTGGACACTTGTCTGCTACGTGCCCCCTCTGCAGGCACTTATAGCATCTGAGGGGGCGTGACTCTAGCAAGTCGACTTTTACTTTGGTCCAACCGACCTTTAGTGTATTTCCTTCTGTGGCTTTTTTGGCGGCCACCAAAGGAATACTCATCCACAGGCTTCCCAGTCCACCTGGGAAGCTTCTTATGCTGCCTGCTTTGATGTCAGAGGCTAAGCAGCCTCCCTTGCTTGCCACGGCACCAATGACCTCGTGGACAGTGAGTGACGGCTCCAGATTCCGCACTCGTATCTCCGCCATTTTAATAGGGCGGTTTATCTTAATGCCCTCTCTATTCACCAGAAGTTCCCTTAAGCGGGCAGCCAGGGCATCTGCTTGGGGACCGCTGCTCTCTCCTGGAACTTCTAAAAGTAAGGCTCCAGTGGCTGTAAAGCGGGTCTTTATCCCGTCGGTAATCCCTATGTCCGGGAGTTTAATCTTGTCCCTTGCCTCGGACAGAATTTTGGGCATGTCCTTTTGTGGACATGTTAGCACCACTGCCGACGTTTTCGGGATGCGTCTCCTGTTTCTTCTTTTCCTCTTCTTCTTAGTCGAGGTGTTGGATGAGGAAGTCTTCTTGCCTTCCACTTTGCCTCTTTTAATCCCAGGAGCTCCTTTAGTGATGGTACCTGGGGCTGAAGTTGAGGCAACAGGTTTCATTACCTGTTTATTCTTCCTAGCTGCATTCCTGCCGAGGACTTTTGTCCACGGCGTTTCCACAGGGTTGCTAGTCGATCCGCTGCACGTTTGCAGATTTTCCGATGGAGCTGGTGGCGCATCCTTCTTCTTCTTAGAAGGCTGAGCCTTGTTATTCTCAAGCGGAGAGACATTTGATGGTCCTTGGCCTTTGTTCTTCTTCGTCTTCTTAGACTTATCTTCTCTATTTTTCTCTTCGGGAACCGGGTGCTTCTTGGTGTGGTCTCTCAGGCCGGACACCATGGAAGTGCTTTCTTGGGCCCCGTTGGGAGATACTTGAGGAGAAAGTCGCTCCGTGAGAGTGGACATCATGTCCCTCATTTGGGCCTGCATCATTTTGGCAAACACCGCTAGCTTGCCATCAATAAGTTCTTCTAGGCCTTTATCCTTATTGGCCGCTTTGCGACGAAGAGTTGTATTCTTGCTCTTCAGAGTTTCTTCGTCGTCGTCGGTAAGTATCCGCGATTTGCCTTGTACGGGCGGCCTAATCGCCGGTGGCCACTCCTCCCGGGGTGGAAGCGTCACAGACGGAGGGGCTGGAACATGGCTTGATTCAGCTCCAGTATCCATCTCCATAGGTTCGTCCCTAACTTGATTGTTCCCAGATAAGGGAGACGTCATCGCAGTAGAGCGGACTCTGTCTAATTCTTCGCGTAGTTGCCTAACCTCGGCCCTTAACTGCTCGACCTCTTGAGCATCCGTGCTTTGCATTGGCAACACCTTACGCGTCATTGCGTCCGCGTTTATTTCTATCTTAAGGGCGGCTTCCCTTAAGATGCGTACAAAGCCGCCCTTTAAGTTGCTGGATTTTACAGCAACCTCCTCTATCTTCTTAGCTGTTTGCAGGATCTCTGCCGCCATGGCCTGTACTGGCAAACCGGCAGACTCCTGCTCTATCCTCTCTGCCATCTGGGAACGACGTTTCCCCTTATAGTCGGATGGGTCGTATCCGCCCTCCGCAATTTGCTTCATAAGCCTAATCTCGTCCTTGATAGATTCAAGCTCCTTAGTCTTTTCTTTGATGGCAAGAATTTCAACGCCTTTCCCAGTTACTATTGGGCGTCCACGTTTCTTCTTCTTTCCTTCGAGCATGTCTTCGAAGAAATTCTCCTCCGAGGAAGAGAGAGAACGGTCCGTGCGCGCCGTCACACGGCGGGCTTTAGCGTCAACTTCGCGATTTCTTCTTCTGGATCTCTTAGACGCTCCAGACGCAGTAGTGCGAATAGAGACGTCCGTGGCGTCAGATGAATCCAAATTGATGACGTCCGTGTCTCTGTTTTCGTCCATGCTTGCGTCTTCCACTGAAGATTGTTGCGGCGCGCTACGAGCATCATCCTCCGTTGCTGTTGTTGGGCAGGTTTCCGTCAGCGCAGTTGGCGGAGGAGAACCTGCACTTGGTCGAATAGTGCCAAAAACACCCGTTGATGTCGACGGCTGGTTCTTCTTAGTTGCCGCGCTGGGTCTTGTCCTACTCTTAGGACCAACCTTCCTTCTTGCTTTCTTGACGACTTCCATTCCAATAAGTCGTGGAAGCTTCAGAAATTCTCCATCGGTGTCCGTGCATGGAGCGGCTCTTCTGTTCGTTTCTCCCTCTGAGAGAGAAAGACCTCGATCCTCCTGGTCAGATCGAGCTTCATTTGTCGCAGGCGCATTGTCCACCAGCGCCCCTGCGGGGCAAGCGCTGGATCGCCCGTCGTTGGATGACGACATGGCAGGAGCCGGGACGGTACTCCCACCACGCCGGTCCCTGAGGGTCCGAATCCTCTGGGGCTGTAGAACTTCCTTCTTTTGGTCTGACATCTTCATGTTGTATCAAGGGTTGGTTTGTGTAGGGTTTTCCTTCCCCTAGGCCGATTGGGTGCCCGCCCTGCCGACTCCGACCTAGCCGCTTCCTTCTTTCTTCCAGAGACACGCCGCGAGCCCCGCCTCGGAATACGTCCGAGCGGCCCCGCGGCGGTCAAAACCTCCTCCCCGGGGTGACCAGGCCCACCTCGGAAACTTCCGAGCGGCCCGAAACACCCCCTACGTCATCCCTGGGGTGCCCAGCCCGCAGGCCGGAACACCCTACGCCCCCGGAGACCGTGGGGTCACACCCCCGGTGTGCAACTCCGGTGCGTATACTCGTACCCGCCCCAGGAACGCACCACGTACGCCCCGGAAACGGGTAGAGGTAATCCCTAACCTCGGCTGCGGGAGCACCCGCGTGCAATGCCTCAGAAAGGGATCTTCTCCCTTGAACGGGAGGCCCCCTACCCAACCCCCGGGTGGCATGGCGGGAAACCACCCCTGCGGCCCCAGCCGGCCGGGATTTGCATTCCGGGTTACCTTCCTTACCACCTTGGGGGAATAAAACCCACCCTCTCGGCGAAGTGGTCGCCGGGCTCAGGCACCTCGGGACCGCCAAGTCCCGTACCACAGATCTACACCGTCCTAATAAAGGGACGGCCTCTGTGGCCCCTGAGGTTGCCAGGAGGAAGTCAGAAGACCTCCCCTCACGACCCTGACAAGCCGGGCGTTTGTATTCCGGGTCGCCATCCCTTACCACCTTGGGGGAATAATACCCACCCTCTCGGCGAAGTGGTCGCCGGGCTCAGGAACCCTCGGGAACGCCAAGTCCCGAACCACAGATCTACACCGTCCTAATAAAGGGACGGCCTCTGTGGCCCCTGAGGGTGTACCTTCCCCGGCTCGAGTACGTGATGTACTCGGAGTGCAATGCCAGGAAGGTACTGTGCGCTCTTAGTAGGATCGAACCTCCCCGCCGGGCCCTCCCGGGACTAAGTCCCAGGTACTGCCCCAGCGGATCGTTGATTCGATCCCTTAAGCCCCTCACCACGACAAGGTGGCGCACAACGAGAGGGANTTTCAGCCATCTTAATTGGTCGAGTGATTTTAACATCCTTGTCACTGGACAACACTTGCTCATTTCTCTAGCAAGAGCTTCTGCTTTATTCGTCCCGTTCTCTCCAGTTATCTCATAAATGATGGCCCCTGTAAGGGCCCTTGAGTATTGACTGAAGTGATACCTAGATTATTTAGATCAATTTTACTTTTAACTAATCTAAGAGTTTCAGCATATTTGTTTTCCGGACACGTTACTGTGACCGCCGCACGTTTGGAACCTTCTCTCTTCGTTAATTTAGAAGATCCTTTCTTGCCTGCGTTTTGAGAAGAGGCCTTGTTACTACTTCCGCCTTTATTTTTAGGAGAGATTTTTGGACCATAAGAGGTCTTATCTCCTTGAGCCACGGATGATTTATTTTTATTTCTCCGTACCACTTCCGACCATTTCTCAGCCTGTTTAGGCTGGTTATTACTAGGTTTATTAGAAACCTTATTAACTACCGAAGTAGGAGGAAGTAGAGAAGGCTTCACAAGCCTATTAACACTTTCACCTTCTTTGCGAACTTTGTCACTTTTAACCTCCTTTTTAGATTTTAAGTTTTTATTCTCAGACGCAGTTTTTGACCTAGTCTCCCGAGAGGATTTCGGTTTTTGGGCGTTTGAGGAAGGCTTCTCTGGGGGAGCTTTATCTCCCCATCTTTTTTTACACCATTTATTAAAAAGAACGTCTAATTTCCGGAAAAGAGGATTCTCATTTTCATCATCTGAGGTAGGAGGATCCGACAAAACCTTGGTGCGACCTTGGATTGATGGTCTGATGGCTTTAGGCCAATTTTCCTTCGGCGGAAGGAGCACCTTATGTTGAGGAGATTTCTCAGGCACATTATCGGCCTCATTGACGATTATCATTTCGTCAGACGTTGAGGGAATCTCCACATTAGCCTCAATAACTGGAGAGAGATAAGAGAGAGAAGAAGCCTTCTTCTCACTCGCTGCCGACCTGTATGCGCTATCTCTCTTCAATTTATTTATTTCCTCTCTCATTTCACGGATTTGTTTCCGGGCTTCTACTAACTCTATTGTTTGTTTAGACAATTCTTTTGTTTGTTGTTCCAAAAGCTGTCTAAGACCACTGTCATCGTTGTTGGCACTTATGCCAGAAGAATCCACAGCCATATTTGTGATAATGGCTTGTGTACGACACGCACATTCTTTAAGAGCCTTGCTGACAGTACCCTTTAAGTTTTTCGAAATAACCGCAGTGCGTAGTATTTGCTGCATATCTTCAAATACACAAGCAGCCAGTTCTTGCCTGGAAGAGTATTTAAACTCTTCTCGATATTTTTCAATCAGGTCAGTTGCTCTGTCTCTGATTTTAACCGGAAGTAAGGTGGCGGGATTGAGAATGTTCTTTTCATCCTCTAATTCAGCCACACGCTGGTTTGCTTCCACGACTCTCATCTTGGCTTTTGCCAAACCAATATATTCTCCTGAAGTTGGAGGCCGACCTCTTTTTCTTCTATTACCAAGAGTTGGCACAGATTCGTCCGAGTCAGACAGATACACCGAGTCCGACATATCTACTGTGGAGGCCAGTGAGGGCGAAGGTGACACCGCTCTCAAGTCCATACGACAGTCCGGGTTACCAGGAGGAGGAGAAGGGGATGAACCTCTTGACCTTGACCTAATTTTAGACCTTGATCTTAATTTTGATGATACAGGCCCAGGCTTGATAATCTTCATATCCCTGATTGTGGGTTTAGACGTTGATGCGAGTGATGCTCCCATAATCACGTCTTCGTCCAAAGCAGCAACAATGCTGCTACTATCTTCAGTATTCTTCGCAGGCACATGTTCTTCTACTGCCCCTGCGGAGCAGGCAGCAGGTAGCCCGTCATGTGATGACGACGAGGGAAGAGCCGGGACGGTACTCTCCCAACGCCGGTCTCTGGGGATCCGATCCCCCTGAGACGGTAGAGACATATTATTATTAGTGGCCGACATCTCATACTAGTATCATTGAGTGGTTTGTGTAGGGTTTTCCTTCCCCTAGGCCGGTTGGGTGCCATCCCTGACGACCCCGGCCTGGCCGACTCCTTAAACTCGCGGCGCGTGGGCCCCGCCTCGGAATATGTCCGAGCGGCCCCACGCCCGCCCCCACAGCTCCGAAGAGCACAGGAATAGGAAGGAAGGAAGGAAGGAAAGGAAGGAATAAGAGAAAAACAAAAAATATACAAAACAAAATAAACATAATAAAACAAAACAAAAAACCCCCTTAAACCCCCGAAAACCCTCCCCCCATAACCCCCCATTCCCCACACCTTGCCGGAGGGAGGTCTTAGACCATCCCCTAACGATCCCGGCGGGCCGGGCGTTTGAATTCCGGGTCGCCATCCCTTACCACCTTGGGGGGAATAATACCCACCCTCTCGGCGAAGTGGTCGCCGGGCTCAGGGAACACCTCCGGGAACGCCAAGTCCCGTACCGCGGATCCCAGCCCTGAGAAGGGCTGTTCACCGCGGCCCCTGAAGGTTTGTACCTCCCACGGCTCGAGTACATGCTGTACTCGAAGTGCAATGCCAGGGAGGTACTGTGCGCTCTTAGTAGGACCGAACCTCCCCGCCGGGCCCTCCCCGGGACTAAGTCCCAGGTACTGCCCCAGCGGATCGTTGATTCGATCCCTTAAGCCCTCTCACCACGACAAGGTGGCGCACAACGAGAGGGAACCTAACCTTTTTTTTTTTTTTTTTTTTTTTTTTTATAGTGGGAATACATACCCTCTCCCTTGGGGAAGGAGAGGGTTATGTCGGGCTCAGGTCTTACGCCGCGAGGCTGCCCACTACCGACTAAACCCCCACTTTGGCCCGCTTTGGTGCCGTGACTGATGGGGAAGTTGAGGAACACGGACGTATAACTTCTCAACTTCCCGGCACCGACCCACCTGATGACTTGGGTGGGCCCCGCGCTGCCGCCCATGGAACTAGGGCGGCAGGGCCCGCTGTTTGCTGCGGGCCGGCTTTTTAAATCAAAGGGCTTGGCGTGGCCCTTTGATTACTTCCAAGTAGGCGGCAACGGACTTGGCCCCCAGCCATTGTTGTCCGTGCCGCCTTTACCTGCTCCTCGGGAGAGAGGCGTCAAAGGCCACAGCCACGAGAGATTATTTTCGTGGCGCAGCTAACAGGACGTCTCCCTCCCGGGAGCGTCATACTAATGCATGGGAGTTTGTGAGCGGACTCCCATGCGTATGAGCGGATGAGCACAGGACGGGAAGAGGGGGGGAGGCTTGCGCCCGTCCCCTACCCTCAACCCGACACATGCCACCACTCGCCGCTGACTTTGCAGCCAGCCTGCTACTTCTTCTTCTGGCTCCGCCCTCAGAGGGCGAGCCACGATCTCCATACGTGGAAGGCGAGTTATTTCGCCCCCCAACGTCCGGTCGACGTCTTCGAAGCCGCCCTCTCTTTCCACCCCCGGCTGGGGGAGGAGGTGGCGGAGCCGGTGGACCCCCGCCACTACCGGCGGTCGGGGGTTGTTGTGACAGGGACGGCCCACTCGGCTGCCCCTGTCTCTTTTCTCCGCCCTCTCCTTTTCTGCCATAACTTTGTCGCAGAATAAGGAGAGGGCCTTCCAACCTTCTAAGTCCGCTACCGCGGACTCTATAACCTGCGGGAGAGTTAGATCCGGACCTATCACCCGGATCAACTCCTCCCGCTCCACAGCCCACGCAGGGCACACCTCCAAAGTGTGCTGGGCGGTGTCCACGAGAGAGTCGCAATGGTGACATCTCTCATCGACTTCTCTTCCGATCTGACACAAGTACCTCCCGAAGCAACCATGCCCCGAGAGGACCTGCGTCACCCGGAAGGACGGACCACCACCCAGCACCCACATATCTAACCACTGGGCGAGCACCGGCTGTATAGCCGCTATGGTGCGCCATCCCCAGGGGGTCTCCTCGTGTAGTCTCCTACTCCACTGCACAACCGTGTCCGCCCTATGCTCGAGCCTAACACGGCTGCGAGCGGCTGGAGTCACGGTCCCCCTATTCTCACGGATGGCCCGCAGACGCCTAAAGGTCCTCGCATATTCGAGGGCCAAGAGGTCCGCGGGAATTATTCCCGCTAACACCGCGGCGGCGGCGCGCGACACCGTGCGGTAGGCCCGCGACGCCCCAACGGCCACCGGGTGAAATGCTGATTCTAACTTCACCCGACTCCTTCTGTTGGCCGCCAGAGCGTCCGCCCACACCGGGGCTGCGTACAAAGCAATGGCCCGCACGGTGTTAACATATAACCGCCTAGCACCGCCGCTTGGCCCGCCGAGATTCGGGAAAAGTCCGCGTAGCGAACTTGCTCTCCCGAACCCGACGAGCGACCTCGCTGACATGGCCCTCGAAGGACCAATGTCCGTCCAGGATCAAGCCAAGATACTTTATCTCAGGCTTGACCGGGACGGAACACCCACTAACTTTGATGTTGGCGTCTTGCGGCGGTGGGGGAGACTTCTTCTGACGGAAGAAGAGTACTTCCGTTTTCCCCACCGACACCTTTAGATCTGCTCGCCCAATGGCTCCAATTACGGCCTGCACGGCCACCTCGCCGCGCCTGCTGGCTCTCAAATGTTCTCCCCGGCTAGTATCAAGGTATCGTCGGCATAACATACCAGACGACAGCCGGGGAAGAGCTTAAGTACCGCGTCGTACCCCAGATTCCACAAAAGTGGACCTAACACAGATCCTTGGGGCACGCCGCGGTACAACCTTTTCTTACAGGTGGATCCCGTACTATCCGTGTACGAGATCCACCTATCTTCAAATACTGCTCACGACACGCACCAAGTATTGTGGTACTCGGTGGTGTCGGAGCGACTTCTTTATACGATCCCAGGGAAGGGAGTTAAATGCGTTTGAAATATCTATTGATATTGCTAACACTCCCGCCCTGGGCCGCGAACTTCAGTAAAGGCCCGTACACAGAGAATGGCATCTACTGTGGACAGGCCTTCCCTAAACCCGAACTGGGCCCCGTTAAGATTGGGACCTTGCCGGGACAAGTGCTGGACGAGGCGATTCACGATTATACGTTCGTAGATTTTACCCACCTCGTCCAGCAAACAGATCGGCCGGTAGGCCGACGGGGACTTCTCGTCTTTTCCCTCCTTGCGAAGGAGAATTAACTTCGCCTCCTTCCAGGAAGGAGGGAACACACCACGTCGGAGGCAGGCAGAGAACATTTCTCTTAGGAGGCCTCCAAGTTCTTGGGCAGCCAAGGCCCATATCTTTTTGCGGAGGCCGTCTGGACCAGGGGCTGTATTGCCCCGACAACTCCGCTTGACGACCTCAGCAAACTCATCCTCCCCGACGTCTAAGTCTGATGACCACTCGTCATCTAAAATAGAGACGCCGGGGGACTCATCTTCCCCGCGGATGTCGGCGGGGAAGAGAGTATCTACCACTTCCTCGACGAAGCCTTTATCTAAGATTTCCGTGATGGGAGGCGCGCTTGGTCTTAGTTTCTTAGAAACTATCTTATATGCGCGCCCCCAAGGGTCTTCGTCGAGGGCCTGGATGAGCTCGTTCCATGCTCTGGCCTTAGCCGCCCTAATGGCCTTCTTTAAGGCCTCTCTTGCCTGCCTAAAGGGCTCCATTTCCCTTTCCCGCCGGCCGATGTTGTCCCGACATCTTGTCACCGCTCTTCTGCGACGCACTAGTTCGCGCCGCAATTGAGCTATTTCGTCGGACCACCAGTAGGCGGCCCGACGAATATCTTGGCTGGTTTGAGGCATGGACGTATTACAAGCATCTGTAACTGCCCCAACCAGCCACTCTGCCTCTCTCACCGGGTCTTCGTCCCGTACCTCAGAGACCCCGATCCCGCTATCTCTACACCAAAGAGAAACGGTGATCGAGGCCTCGAACTTCTGCTGGTCTAGTTGCCGGAGTGCCCATTTCTTTTCTGGGCGGCGGCGACCGCGTATTGATGGAGAAGAGGCCTCGAGCTCCATTGTAATGTAACGATGATCTGACAAATGCTCGAGGTCCTCTTCCACTCTCCACCCCTTTATCATCCTAGCGGCCGCAGGAGTTGCCCAAGTCAGGTCTATGACCGATTCTCCCTGCGGCCGCGTACACGTAGCTATCCCACCCCTGTTAATTAGGGTGAGATTTAACGTCGCCGCCCACTCCTCCAGAGCCTCTCCACGGGCCCGAGTACACGCTGATCCCCATGTTCGGGACCATGCGTTGAAGTCTCCGGCAACTAGAACTGGCCGGGGACGAAGACCTCGCACGCACTCGCCGATTACTTCCAGCCACCCCTCAAAGTCCGCCAGGGTGCCCGATGGTGGTAAATAAACTCCCACTACTGCTATCGCACCCCAGCGGACAGCGACAAAGCGTTCGCCGCGTTTGAGGGGTGCACAGGTCGGCTGTCCTTGCCGCCATCTCCATGTAATTGCCACCGAGCCCAATGTGTCCCCTGTCCAGCAAGGATGCTTTTCGGGGATTCTATAGGGCTCGGCGGCTACTCCAACTTGAATGTCACGCTCCGCGAGGGTGTGAAGAAAGAGATCTTGCGCCCCGCGGGCGTGACACAAATTTGCCTGAAGGAGGGACAGGGGCATTGTAATTCTTAAGCCCCCATTCCCTCCAATGGTTCCACCTCCATACTTTCCGCCCTGACAAGGGCAGAAGACTTAACTGCCGGGGTTGAGATTTCTCTTTCCCCGGCTACCTCCTTTCTACCTTTTTTATTTTGGGTAGTGCATTTAGCACTACCCATAACATGTTCGGCTTTCCTCCCCAGATCTGTGCAAACAGGGCACTTGGGGGAGCCGAACAATTCTTGCAATGTGCCCTGAAGTCCCGCATCGGTAACATCTGTTAGTTCTATCTGCGGGACTAGGGCACTTATCCGCTACATGCCCCTTCTCGAGGCATTTATAACATCGAAGGGGGCGAGCCTCTAAGAGTGAGACTCTAACACGAGTCCACCCAATGTTAAGGCTCCCCCCTTCAGTTACCTTCTTCGCTGCTGCCAAGGGAAGTCTGAGCCACAGACTTCCCTGGCCACCCGGGAATCTACGGATATCTCCGGGTGTGACAGACCGTAGGTCGCAACCTCCCTTGATCGCCACAGTCGTGGCAACTTCACTAGCCGTGATAGACGGCTCTAAGTCCCGGACTCGAATTTCGGCCGTCTTCATGGGCCGACTCAAACTTACGTCCTCCTGATTTTTGAGGACCTCCTTCATTTTAGAAGCCAGAGCATCCGCTTTAGCTTCTTTATTTTCTCCGGAGACCTCAATTAGTAAGGCCCCGGAGATAGTATTCCGCGTTTTAACGCTGTCAGTAATACCAACGTCTGACAGTTTAATCTTTGTTCTCACCTCCCCCATGACAGCAGATATTCTGTCAGGGGGACAGTTGAGGACAATTGCCGCCGTCCTAGGTATTCTCCTGCGGGATTTCTTTTTACCCTGTTTTGGGGTATTATCCGCGCCCGCTGACTGAACTATTTTGCGGGAGGGTTGCTGCTTCTGTGCAGCATTATTATCCCGCTGATTTTTCCCTCCAGCCTTTTTAATGTTTAAGGCCGGGGCAGCCGAACTATTTGTCGTTTGCCGTGCCTGCTTCCTCGCTGCCTTTCTCCCAACCACTTGCGACCATTTCTGCTCTTCAGGCCGGTGAATGGTTGTAGGTTTGCCCCCAGTCTTTGAGGCCGACGTAGATGCTCCTGTCTTTTGACCAGAGCCTTTACCAACAGAGGAAGGAGAGAGAGTAGTTTTGGTCTCTCTCTTTTTACTTCCTTTTTCGTCTTTTCCGACACTATCGCCGGGAACCGGACGTCCCTTTGCAGCGCCCTTTGTGGCGTTAGCGCTGGGGGCGTTTTTCTGGGCCCCGGTGGCAGTGTCGGCGGAGGCGGCATGCTGCGTAAAGGCAGATACCATTCGCCTCATTTCACTTTTCATTTCCTCAGCAAAGGATGAGAACTTCTTTTCCCATTTGGCCTCTAAATCCTTTGCTGAATCCGCAGTAGAAGTAGTCGGTTTCTTGACTAATATACTTTCATCTACATCCTCTAAAACACGTCTCACCCCCCTCAAAGCCGGTCTAATTGCCGGTGGTAACTTCTCACGTTGTGGGAGTGGAGGGAAAGAGGAAAGAGGAAGGAGTTCCTCGCATACTGATGGTTCTATCTCCATATTTTCTTGCTGTATTGATGAAGATATTTGTCCCGCTTCTTTTTGATTTTTCAGTGTCTTAAGTTCTTCCCGGAGCACTGAAATTTCATCCTTGAGTCTTTGAATCTCTTGATTCTCTGTGTTTATCTCCTTTTCTGTGTCGTGGAGATTCGTGGGCTGTTTACCTATCAAGGCATCTGTGCCCACTTGGATCTTCAAGGCTGCTTCTCGCAAAATTCGAACAAATCTTCCATTTAGATTTGTCGATTTGGCGGCCACAGTATCAGCCTGTTGGGCAGCTTGTAACACCTGCGCCACAATGTCCCTTGGAGGCAGATGCGACATCTCTTCCTCCAAACGTTGAGCCATGACCGTTCTCTTTTTTGATCTGAAGTCGGCCGGATCGTACGCACTATTTAAAATCTCCTGGGCCGTCCGAATTTCTTCTTCTAGCCTTTGAAGTTCCAGTTTCTTAGCCTTTATAGCCCGGACTTCAACTCCGTCGCCCGTGACTATCGGCCGCCCTCTCTTTTTCCTAAGAGGAGTATTAAACTCCTCAGCATCGGACGGTTCTGTTGCATCCGTCTCACAACGTCTCATTTTACAGATAGGAGTCTGAGGTCTCCTATATCTCTTCGCGCTTCCTGACGCTGTCGTTCTAATTGACATGTCACTGCTTGCCGATTCTTCCAAGCTATCCAAAACGACAGTGTCGCACGGTGATTCTGTTCTGGACAGTGGAGAGCCTGGTCTGGAATTCGACTCTCCTACCCCTAGTGTCGATGTCTCAGGTGGAGGCGGAGAACCAGCGCACGATCTTATGGCGCAAAAGTTCTCAGTCTTCCTGCTCTTTGGTCCGGGACGGCGTGATCCGGACTTCACCAGTACATCCGAGATGATCTTCGGAGGCTGGTATTCCTTCTTCTCTTCTTTCTTCGCAGGCATATCTTCTGCCACTGCCCCTGCGGTGCAGACAGTGGGTAGCCCGTCGTACGATGACGACGAAGGGAGAGCCGGGACGGCACTCTCCCCCCGCCGGCCCCTGGGGATCCGATCCCCCTGAGGCGGTACACCCGTCATTTCGTTAACTAAACTCATCATCATAGTTTTTTATAGATGATTTGTTTAGGGTTTACTCCCCTAGGCCGGTTGGGTGCCATCCCTGACGACCCCGGCCTGGCCGACTCCTTAAACACGCGGCGCGTGGGCCCCGCCTCGGAATATGTCCGAGCGGCCCCACGCCCGCCCACACAGCTCCGAAGAGCACAGGAACAGGAAGGAAGGAAGGAAGGAAAGGAAGGAATAAGAGAAAAACAAAAAAATACAAAAAACAAAATAAACATAATAGAACAAAACAAAAAACCCCTTAAACCCCCCAAAACCCTCCCCCCATAACCCCCCATTCCCCACACCTTGCCGGAGGGAGGTCTTAGACCATCCCCTAACGACCCCGGCGGGCCGGGCGTTTGAATTCCGGGTCGCCATCCCTTACCACCTTGGGGGGAATAATACCCACCCTCTCGGCGAAGTGGTCGCCGGGCTCAGGGAACACCTCCGGGAACGCCAAGTCCCGTACCGCGGATCCCAGCCCTGAGAAGGACTGTTCACCGCGGCCCCTGAAGGTTTGTACCTCCCACGGCTCGAGTACATGCTGTACTCGAAGTGCAATGCCAGGGAGGTACTGTGCGCTCTTAGTAGGATCGAACCTCCCCGCCGGGCCCTCCCCGGGACTAAGTCCCAGGTACTGCCCCAGCGGATCGTTGATTCGATCCCTTAAGCCCTCTCACCACGACAAGGTGGCGCACAACGAGAGGGGAGGGAACCTAACCTAACCTTTTTTTTTTTTTTTTTATAGTGGGGGAATGCACTCTTTACACATACCCTCTCCCCTGGGGAAGGGAGAGGGGTATGTCGGGCTCAGGTCTTATGCCGCGAGGCTGCCCACTACCGACTAAACCCCCACTTTTGCCCGCATATGGTGCCGTTGACTGATGGGGAGGTTGAGGAATCACGTGCGTATACTTCTCAACCTCCCCGGCACCGACCCACCCGATGACTTGGGTGGGTCCCCCGCGCTGCCGCCCATTGAACGCAGGACGGCAGGGCCCGCATTTGTGTGGCGGGCCGGCTTCTCTAAATAGTCGCTTCTTCTTGCGACAAAACATTCTCGGATGGGCAAGACTGGGAGAGGCTCCCCAGCCTCTTAATGTTTCCCAGTTTGCCCTACTTGAAAGGCGAGGGAAAGAGACGCCTCCTCGCTAAGTTAATAACTCGGCGGGGGCAGACTCGTCCCCCGCCTTAATCACCGGGGCACCGGAGTTTAAACGCAAACTCCGACGCACCGGTTGGGAGGCGCTGCCGTTTGGGCCAGGAAGGAGGGGGGAGGCTTGCGCCCGTCCCCTACCTCCAACCCGGCGCGCACGACAAGCGCCTGTTGCGGGCTGACTGCCCGTGTTTGTAGGCGGCCTGCGGGCCGCTCCTCTTGTTGCAGGGAAGGCAAGGGGTACAGCCGGTGTTCTAGTCGTCGGTTGTCCTCTTCTTGTCCTTTCCGCGTCTTCTTTTTGTCGCATTATGCGACTGCTGAAGGCAAGGAACGTTTGCCATTTATCCTCGCTGTCCAAGATTTCCGAAACTACTTTCGGAAGAGATAGGTCTCTGCCTATTTTTCCTATGAGCGTATTACGCTCATCTCTCCACGCAGGGCATTGCGCCAGTGTGCTGGGCGTCATCTCTGCTGCGCCGCAGTGATGACACTTCTCTAAAGTCTCCTTTCCAATACGACGCAGATATGATGCAAAACAACCGTGTCCGGTTAAGAGTTGCGTCGCATGGAAAGAGAGTCCCATCCTCTTGTCACGGTGGATCCATTCTTCGAGTGCCGGTTCAAGGGCCATTAGTACACGTCCACCTTCCGATTCTATTATAGCGCGTAATCGCGCTCGCCATTTCTTCGCCGTCTTGCTTCGGCAGTAGCGTCTTATGCGCTCTTTAACATTTGCGCTAGGACGTGCGCCGCTTCGTCGTTCAAAGGCCCGCGATGCTTTGAAGATGCGGGAGTATTCTGCTGCGATGAGGTCAGGCGGTGGAATACCCGCCAAGGCCCCTGCTGCTGCACGCGAAACTGTGCGATATGCACGTATTGTTCTAACTGCCACAGGGTGGAAGGCTCTTTCTAAAAGAGTACGGCTTCCCCTGGCAGTTGTTAAATCTTCCGCCCATACAGGCGCACCGTACATTGCTACGGCGCGTACTGTGTTGGCATATAATCTTCTGGCCGACCCGTTCGGCCCTCCTAAATTAGGTAAAATACCTCTGAGGGCGGTGGCACAAGTTGCTACTCTCTCAGCAATTCTCGCAAAATGCTCCCGAAAAGTCCATTGCCCGTCCAAGTATAGTCCCAAGTACTTGACTGTGGGCTTAGGAGCGATGCGGGCAGCATCGATGCGTATAACGCAGTCCGGCGGTGGTGGGCCCTGGGCCTTGCTAGGAAACCATAAGGCCTCAGTCTTATCAGGGGCGGCTTTAAGCCCCATTCTCTGGATTGCCGCAAAGACAATTTGTGCGGCAATTTCGGCTCTCGAGAGCGCTTCTTGATAATTATTTCCCCCGGCCAACACCAAGGTATCGTCTGCGTAGCAGATGGTGTGGCAACAGGGGGGTAGTGCCGTACAAAGTACCGCGTTGTACCCCAGATTCCAAAGTAGAGGCCCTAAAACGGACCCCTGGGGTACCCCGCAATGCAGCGGTTTCTTGCATAACCGCTTATCTCTGTTGAAATAGGTAATGTACCTATTTTTAAAATAATCGTTTATCGCCACCTGCAAGTACATTGGCACTCTATGGCGTTGCAATGACGCCTTAATAGCTTCCCAGGGGAGAGAGTTGAACGCATTTGAGATGTCTATTAACACGGCCAAAGCTACTCCCCCCTGGGACGTTGTCTCTTCTGTAAGGGACCTCAAGTGCAAGATTGCGTCTATAGTTGAGTGTCCCTCACGAAAACCATATTGAGCCTTGCTCAAGTTTGGGCCTACGCTATTTAAATGCTGGACGAGGCGGTTTACCATTATCCTTTCCAGAAGCTTTCCGACCTCATCCAGCAAACATATTGGCCGAAAAGAAGACGGCAGACCTTCTTCCTTCCCCTTCTTTTTCAGGAGAACGAGTTTAGCGCTCTTCCATTGAGCTGGAAAAACGCCCTCCCGAAGACATCTGCTCAGCAGAGTTCTAAGGCTCTCCCCGATTTTTGGAAGGGCAAGAGCCCATACTTTTTTATGCAGCCCGTCCGGCCCGGGCGCAGTGTTACCTCCAAAACTCCTTTTTGCGGCTACAGCAAATTCCTCCTCCTCTATCTCAGAAAATTCTGAGTCCTCCGTACTAAAAACTTGAGCAGGAAGTACATTATTTGTTCCGGCTTCAGAGATTGTAGGCTCGGGAAACAACGTGTCCACTACCTCTTTAATAAAAACCGGACTCAATGTCTCCGTAACGGACGGAGCTGGCGGCCTTAGCTTTTTTGTGACCACCTTATATGCCAAGCCCCACGGGTCTTCGTCAAGATTGGAGACAAGTTCTTCCCAGGATTTGGCCTTGGACTCTTTGATTGCTACACGCAAAGCTCTTCTGGCCGCTTTATATTCTTCTAGCGCAGTAGCCCTTCTTTCCGAGTTGTCTCGGCAGCGCGTAATAATTCTACGCCGTCTGGTGGCTTCTCGACGCAATTCCGCTATATCTTCGTTCCACCAATAAGTGGAACGGCGTGGCGCCCGTCGAACCCTCGGCATTGAGGCCTCGCAGGCGTTTGTAACCGCCTCCTCCAACCAATCAACTTCGCCTGAGATGCTCGATCCAGAAACTTGAGGTTGGCTCTCTCTGCTCCAATACGATACTTCTAGGGAGGCTTCGAATACGTCTTCTCTTATCTTCTTGAGTGCCCATCTTCTTTCAGAAGAGAGGTATTTCTTCAATGTTGAAGGTGCGGCCTGGACTCCAAGCTCCAACAAGATGTACCTGTGGTCTGACAGGTGCTCAAGGTTTTCAGCCACTTTCCAATTACGAACCATGTTGGCGGCCGCAGGGGTGGCCCACGTTAGGTCTATAATAGACTCTCCCTGCGGTCGCACACATGTGGATACATTCCCTTGGTTTAACAGCACCAAGTTCTTTGTTGCTGCCCACTCTTCTAGGACTCTGCCTCTTCCGTTGGTCCGCTGGGAGCCCCATGTTGTGGACCAGGCATTAAAATCCCCGGCAAGCACAACGGGGAGCGGTTGAAGTTCGTCGATGCACACTCCAATTTCTTCTAGCCATCCCTCGTAGTCGTCTATGGTGCCCGATGGTGGTAAATACGTGCCGACTACCGCTACAGGACCCCAGTGTACCGCCGCGTAACGACGGCCACGTTCGATCGGTGCGCATGGAGGTGCGCCTCGCCACCATCTCCATGTCAATGCCACAGTTTTCGTGGTATCTTCTATCCAGGACGGGTGGTTGTCTGGGATGCGGTAGGGCTCCGAGACCACACCCAAAGTACAGCCACTCTCCGTGAGCACTTGCAGGAATAAGTCCTGCGCTGCACGAGAGTGGCACACATTGGCCTGAAGTAGGGAGAGGGCCATTAACTAGTCGAGAGTTGGACTCCCTCCTCCCGGGAGCGAATTCGCTGAGGCAGCGCGTCCGATGGAGGTTGGACGTCAACTTCCATTGCTGCCTGTCCAGTAGAAGCAGACTTATCGGCCCTGCTTACCGGATTCCCCTTTTTTCTTTGGGTAGTGCACGCTTTGCTACCCAAGACATGATCCGCCTTTCTCCCTATGTCCATGCATATTGGACATCGGGGCGCGGATGTACACTCTCTTGCTGTGTGCCCCGATTCGGCACATCTATAACATCTGCCCGACCTGTCGATTAAATTCGGGCAGGTTTCTTTAGTGTGGCCTCGCTCCAGACACTTGTAACATCTGAGTGGACGAGGCTCAAGTAGAGCTATTTTCACCTTTGTCCACCCAACGCCGAGTGTGTTTCCCGTGGCTGCTTTTTTGGCAGCAGCAAGCGGGAGTCTCAGCCAGAGGCTATTCATGCCGTTGGCTAACTGCCTCTTGTCGCCAGCGTGGATCTCTCTGGGCTGACAAGTCCCCTTGTCCGAGACGGCCTCGATTACTTCCTTCGTTGAGATGGAGGGCTCGAGAGGCCAGATGCGAACGTCCGCCGTGATGGTAGGTCGGGAGATCTTGACGTCTTCCTTGTACGCCAAAACTTTCTTCATTTCGCTAGCCAGCGCGTCGGCCTTGCATTCATTTTCAGATCCTGGGATCTGAATAAGGAGGGCTCCTGTGGCTGTTGTCCGCATAGTGACCTTTTCCTGGATCCCAAAATCCGCCAACTTGATCTTCGAGCGTACTTCGGCCATCAGCTTATTATACTCTCCTCCTGGGGCCGAAAGGACAACAGCCGATGTCCTAGGAACTCTTCGTCTTCTTCTTACTTTTACCTGACCCTTGGATTGGGCCACAGGATGACCAGTTGTGGTAACACTGGCTGTAGGCTTTCCACCACTCTTTGTCTTCTGCTTATCTTGTCTATTTGCAGAAGTCGAAGGAGCCGCGGGTTTCGGCGACTGTTTGGTCTTCTCTTTCGTTCCGCGTCTCACGACTTGAGACCATGTCTCTGTCTCAGTGTGGCGCGGGGCAGATCTTCCGGGAGCATTGCTCTTGGTGGAAGGAGGACCATCTTTCGTCGGCCTCTTAGTCTCGGTTGTCCGCTTTGTTGCGGACGGCTGAGTAGAAGAGGTAGAGGCTTCCAGCCTCTGGCCCTCGGCTTTGCTTGCCTTTTCGGACTTGTTCCCCTTGCTTCTCTCTTTGGGAACCGGGCGTCCCATGGTATCGCCCTTTAGGGCCGGTGCCACGGGGGCGTTTTTCTGGGCCCCATTGACGGAGGTTCGGGGAATGAACTGCTCCATTAAGGTGGACATTGTGTCCCTTATCTGAGCTTGAAAAACTTTGGCGAAAGTCGCCAATTTGCCATCTATTAAGCTCTCTACGTCTTTGCTGGTTGATTTACGGCGGGGTGGGAGAACGATGCTTTTTTCTGTCCTTTCCTCGTCGTCAGCAATAACCTTCCTCTTCCCCTGGATGGCCGGTCTTATAATTGGAGGCCACTCTTCTCGGGGAGGCAACACGACGGGCTGAGGATTATTGTTTGACTCAACTTCCGCGTCCATCTCCATTGCGATGTCTTCTGGCAGTTCTTTGGAAGCCAGAAGAGGAGGAGGTTGCGTTGCAGTGTTGCGGGCCTGTTTTAACTCTTCTCGTAGCCGGTTGACTTCTTCTCTTAGCTGCTCCACTTCTTGGGTAATCCCACTTTCTTGCGGAGATATCTTCTTGGACATAGCGTCCGTGTTGACCTCTATTTTCAGAGCGGCTTCTCTAAGAATGCGGACAAAACCGCCTTTAAGATTGTTGGATTTAATCGCAACCTCTTCGATCTTCTTTGCCGTCTGCAGAATTTCGGCCGCCATGGCGTGAACAGGTAGGCCGATGGCCTCCTGCTCTAGTTTCTCGGCCATTACTGTCCGACGCCGACCTTTAAAATCTGAAGGATCGTATCCTCCTTCAGCTATTTCCCTCATGGTTCTAATTTCTTCTTTCAAGGATTGCAGCTCTTGGTTCTTCGCCTTGATGTTAAGGATCTGCGCACCTTTTCCGGACACATACGGTCGTCCTCGTTTTTTCCCGTCACTTTCGAAGAATGCTCTCTCGGAGGAAGAAGAAGAGCGATCCGCCGTACGACGAGTCTTCTTAATCGTGTCGTCGTCTTTTCTCTTCCTAGTTCTCTTGAATGCCCCCGACGCCGTGGTTCTCACAGAGGCATCGGAAGCATCAGAAGAGTCTATATTGACAATGTCTGTGTCGTCGTCTTCTTGTATCTCGATAGAGTTTGTAGAAATCTGTCGAGATGTAAAGCGAGATTCATCCTCAGTTGCTGTTGTCAGGCCAGCCTCAGCTGGCGGAGGAGAACCCGCATGCGGTCTAACGCTGCAGAAAGGAGCGGGTAAATCTGGTGATCGTTTCGTTCCACCCGTTGAACCAGCTGATGTCTTGCTTTTTGGTCCAGCCTTCTTCTTATTGGCCCTCTTTACGACTTTCATGTCGACAAGACGCGGGAGTTTCATAAATTCCCCGTCGGTGTCCGTAAGCGGAGCGGCCTTCCTGCTTGATTCCTCTTCTCCATCCGAGTGAAGGGACTGCGTGTTGTGGTCCTCTTGATCGGACCTATCTCTGTCCTTCGCAGGCGCATTGTCCACCAGCACCCCTGCGGAGCAGGCGCTGGATTGCCCGTAGTTCGATGACGACATGGCAGGAGCCGGGACGGCACTCCCACCACGCCGGTCTCTAAGGGTCCGAATCCTCTGAGACGGTAAAACTGATTCCTGTTGATCTGCCATTTCCATATTGTCCATTAAAATGGTTTTTGTAGGGTTTTCCTTCCCCTAGGCCGATTGGGTGCCCGCCCTGCCGACTCCGACCTAGCCGCTCCTTTCGTTCTTCCAGAGACGCGCCACGAGCCCCGCCTCGGAATACGTCCGAGCGGCCTCGTGGCGGTCGCAACCTCCTCCCCGGGGTGACCAGGCCCACCTCGGAGACTTCCGAGCGGCCCGAAACACCCCCTACGTCATCCCTGGGGTGCCCAGCCCGCAGGCCGGAACACCCTACGCCCCCGGAGACCGTGGGGTCACACCCCCGGTGTGCAACTCCGGTGCGTATACTGTACCCGCCCCAGGAACGCACCACGTACGCCCCGGAAACGGGTAGAGGTAATCCCAACCTCGGCTGCGGGAGCACCCGCGTGCAATGCCTCAGAAAGGGATCTTCTCCCCTTGAACGGGAGGCCCCACCCAACCCCGGGTGGCATGGCGGGGAAACCAATTCCCCTGCGGCCCCAGCCGGCCGGGATTTGCATTCCGGGTTACCTTCCTTACCACCTTGGGGGAATAAAACCCACCCTCTCGGCGAAGTGGTCGCCGGGCTCAGGCACCTGGGACCGCCAAGTCCCGTACCACAGATCTACACCGTCCTAATAAAGGGACGGCCTCTGGCCCCTGAGGTTGCCAGGAGGAAGTCAGAAGACCTCCCTCACGACCCTGACAAGCCGGGCGTTTGTATTCCGGGTCGCCATCCCTTACCACCTGGGGGAATAATACCCACCCTCTCGGCGAAGTGGTCGCCGGGCTCAGGAACCCTCGGGAACGCCAAGTCCCGAACCACAGATCTACACCGTCCTAATAAAGGGACGGCCTCTGTGGCTGAGGGTGTACTTCCCGGCTCGAGTACGTGATGTACTCGGAGTGCAATGCCAGGAAGGTACTGTGCGCTTTAGTAGGACCTCCCTCCCCGGGACTAAGTCCCACCCCCGGGTACTGTCCCAGGCGGATCGGGATCGATCCCTCCCTTAACCACGACAAGGTGGCACTACGAGAGGGAAATTGAGGTTGGGCAAGCACCCAGACACTCGTTGCCACCATACTACAGCGGCTCTACATCCCGTGCCCCCCCCAACTGCGCCGGGCCACTAATAACCGGCCTCCGAATTGATTATAGTGAGGGGAGGTGGACCCTCACTAGACGGACACCAAGAGTCCAAGGCGCGGTATCCACTCTCGCCACGGCTCTTTTCAGAAGGGAACGGTAAACCGCCCAACCTTACGAGCCTGACACCCTCCGCGTGCGTTCGGGGGCGCGAGAGGGGGAGACCCCAGGGGATACCCACATCGCTGAATCCCGACGATCACGGACACCGCGCCCCGGACTGATGGCCACGCCATTCCCGGAGATGCTTCGCCAAGTGCGAACCACCCCCGGCCCGCCCACTTCCGATTTATTATACAGAGGGTAAGTGGACCTCTGTTCGACGTTTCATGTCCGAACTTATGCCCCCGCAAAGCGGCGTATCACAGTCGGCCATGAACCGTCTCCTTCCCGTGTCCCGCCTCCGTGTTTTTTTACGTACGTGGGGAAGGCGAACCCCAGTTTGCACATGTGACCTTCAGGTCCTCGGACCGTCAGATCACATGCACCCTACCCGAAGTCTATGTCTGCGGAATTATTGAGGGGCAGACATAACCCCTACAGTGGACGGTTCGATGCCTCGCATTGCCAGCCTAACTCCCCGAAGGCCGCCCGGCGCCGCGCGACATTAATGCGTCCTCCTACCCGGACCCCTTTCATGCAAAGGGTAAACTAATCCCTAGCCATCCTCCGTTATTTATCCAGGGTGAGGATGGGACCCCTGTAGCGGTCTTAGTCCTCGGGCCAAAAGCCTTCGGCCAGTGTTCCGCTCGCGAGAAACGATGCCTGCGATTTAGGGAGCAGGCACGACTCCCTGAATTCGCTCTGGCCACTGGGCACTAGGCGAATAAGTACACGAACCCGAACGCGACGCGAAGTCTGCGGATTATCGAGGGGCAGACTCGAACCCCCCTCTGGCTCCGCTCTATGGCCGTGGCTCATGTGGCGGAACCTCCTACCCGAAGAACTAACGCCCGATGGCTGACTCGGTGCACCCGGGATTCCCGAGTCATGCCTACGCCTACCCGAGGCTCCCTGCAAACGGGAGCCAAGCTACCTAAGCGGACAGGGCCGTGCCAGAAGCCGTCACGCTGCCAGGGCGCCGAAGCTCCCAGCCGACCCGTGCCCGAAGACAATTTACCCCGAGGGGTAAAATGTCACGGGTATAGACTTATAGCTTTGGGACTTACAGCTGCATGCAGCTACAAGTTCCTCCGCCACCAGTCCACCCGATGCAAGGGAGTGAAGCTCCCTCGCCAGCGCTCTAAGCGCCGCGTGGCAGTTTCAGCAGAGACAGTTTCGGCCAAGTCGTGCTTCGGCTTTAAGGACTAAAAGCCCCCGGCCATACTCCGAAGAGTACTTTGCCGTTACCTCCGCCACGACTTATAACCTACTACTGCCTCCGATCCGCCGCCCGAAGTTCCACACCGGTGTGTGGACTTCGCCCGAAGCCAGAGCCTCGTCAGCCTCCGGGGAGTACCCCGGAGTTACCGACTCTCACCACGAGGAGGTGGGGTTGGCGCGTGGGCCGGTGCCCTTCTGAGAGTAACCTAACCTTTTTTTTTTTTTTTTTTTTTTTTTTACGACGGGAAATGCACTCTTTACGCATCCCCCTTTCTCTGGGGGTATGTGGGGTCGGGTCTTATGGCTCGCTAGTCGAGGCCTGCCCACTACCCACTAAAACCCGTCGGGGCTCTGACCCAGTGCGTTTTCCTTGAGGGGAGACCGAGGATGCACAGAAGTATAACTTCTCGGTCCCCTCCGCACTTGCATCTCGGCGGATGCTTCTTCTTAGCGAGTTTGTTTTCTCGCTAGGGTCGCCTCTTACTCTACTCCTTGATTCGGAGGAGTTTATCTCCTTTTTGACTTCTCCGTGGAATGTCTATTACTTACGGGGAGGGGGATGTTGTTGTCCCTCCCCGACTGTGTCAACTTAGTGTCCTGGCCCTTGGTCTAGACGCCAAAGGGCTCAAGGACACGTTGTGAGTGCCCGGTTGGGCTGATGGCTGGGAAGAGGGAGGATTATTCCTCGGACTTCTTCCACCGATGGCCCGACTGGTGGGCGCTCTTGGGCGCGGTCTTGATCTCAAGACCCGCGTACTCGCAGGTGGCGTTAATGCCTGGGCGGGAGTCATGCAGGAAGTTGTGGCCGAGGGTTGGCCAGTCCCACGATGATTGCCGCCCGCGTTGCTTCTTGATGGAGCGGACTGTGGATGCCGCTCTCTTTCCCTCTCTGCTTCTGTCTTGCGACGCATGACCGCACTGCAGAAGTCCATGAAGGCTCTCCAGACGTTGTCCTCGTACACCGCAAGCTCGATGATGGTAGGCAGGGATAAGTCCGGTCCCAACACGTTCCTCAAGACCTGCCTCTCCTCCGTCCATGCCGGGCACACTTCAAGAGTGTGCTGGGCGTCGTCAATACTGTCATCGCAATGATGACATGCTGTGGATGCCTCTTTCCCGATCCTATGTAGATAGGAGGAAAAGCATCCGTGGCCCGTGATTATTTGCGTCGTCCAGAAAGATGTGACGCCTTTCCAGCCGCAACGATCCACCCAGTCCTCCATGACTGGGAGGATGGCGGACAGCGTACGCTGGCCGAAGTTGTGAAGGCCGGTGAGTCTGTCCTTCCACTGGCCCACAGTTATGACTCTGTGTCGCCGGCGTAGACGTTTCTTCATCCCAGCTGTGGGCGTGATCCCCCTAGATTTGAGGATTTGTAGATCCTTGTATACTCGATGATACTCCGCAGCGGTGATGTCCACAGGTGGAAGGCCAGCCAGGAGTGCTGCTGCCGGGCGGGCAACGGTCCTATATGCCCGTGCGGTCCTGATAGCCACCTGATGAAAGGCAGCCTCCAAGTTCTTCTGACTCTTTTTGCACGCCGCTAAGTCTTCGGCCCAGACAGGGGCGGCATATAGGGCGATTGAGCGAACGGTGTTCGCATATAAACGCCTCGCTGCGCTGCTTGGGCCTCCGATATTTGGAAGAATCCCACGCAGAGAGGTGGACTTCTCCCTAACTCTCTCCCCAATTCTTTTAAAATGTGGGCCAAAAGACCATTTATGGTCTAAAATGAGGCCCAAGTACTTTAAGTTCTGGGCGATCTGGATTCTGGCCGCACCCACCAAGATTTGTGAAGAAGGTGGAGGCTGAGGACCACCGGTCTTTCCAGAAAACACAATGGCCTCCGTCTTTTCGTGGGCCACGTAAAGGCCAAGCTTCTGAACGGAGCGGAGTACTGAACTGGCCGCTATCTCCCCTCTCGCTCTTGCTTCTGTCCAATCTCTTCCACCCGACAAGATGAGTGTGTCGTCCGCGTAACACACGACTTTGCTATGGGGAGGAAGTGCCGATGAGAAAACCGCGTCATATCCTATGTTCCAAAGGAAAGGGCCGAGGACCGAGCCCTGAGGTACGCCACGTTGTAGACTCCTTTCTTGTACTTTACCGTTATGATCGGTAAAAGTAAAGTACCTATTATGTAGGTAACTTCCCAGTATATCCTTTAAGTATTGAGGGACCTGATGACGGCTAAGGGCCGCTCTGATGACTTCCCAGGGAAGGGAGTTGAACGCGTTTGAGACGTCTATGGATGTCGCGAGCACGACTCCCCCCTGGGAAGTGTGCTCCTCCGTAAAATTCCTCACCGCTGTGATGGCGTTCACCGTTGATATACCGGCTCTGAAGCCGAATTGGTTTCGGCTGAAGTTCGTACCTTCTTTCGAAAGATGCTGGACGAGGCGATTAACTATGATCCTCTCGAAGAGTTTTCCGGCCTCGTCCAGTAAACAAATTGGACGATATGCCGAAGGGGAGTCCTCAGGTTTGCCCTGTTTACGCAGCAGGACTAACTTCGCTTTTTTCCACGGAAGTGGAAAGGCGCCATGTCGTAGGCAGCTATTAAATAA
Source organism: Cardiocondyla obscurior (assembly GCF_019399895.1). NCBI lineage: Eukaryota > Metazoa > Arthropoda > Insecta > Hymenoptera > Formicidae > Cardiocondyla > Cardiocondyla obscurior. The sequence goes on along the minus strand of NW_027228788.1, from coordinate 31,783 downwards.
CTGGATTATTGGGCCTTGGATACTTTTCAAGGCTAACCTCCAAACAGCTTTAGTCAGGCCATCCGGGCCCGGCGCAGTATTTCCTCTAAGGCCTCTTTTGGCCGCATGGAGGAACTCTTCTTCAGTTATCTCGAGGGCTGCGTTCCAGTCCAGATCTGATGATTGAAGGTGGACTCGGCCGTCTTCGCGGGTATCAGGAGGAAAGAGTTTTCCAATGACCTCTTTGAGAAACTGAGGGGCCAATACTTCCGTAATTGGAGGCGCCATCGGCCTAAGTTTCTTGCATACAATTTTGTACGCTCGACCCCATGGGTCGTCGTCTAAGGCTTCAATTAACTCTGTCCACGATTCTTCTTTGGCCTTACGAATGGCCGTCCGCAGTGTCTTCCTGGCTTCTTTGTAAGTCGCAAGGGCTTCGGCTCTTCTGTCTTGATTGTCACGGCTACGGGTGACCTTTCTACTAGTCCTAATGGCATCTCTTCGTAGCGCCGCTATTTGATCCGACCACCAGTATGCTGATCTTCGAAAACGATGCTTGACTCGCGGCATTGACATGTCACATGCTCGTGTGACAGTTTCTGTGACCCATTGAAGCTGGATTTCAGGATCTTCCTCCTCTTGTGGCAAGTCACTGGCGAAAAGGGAAGCGGCGATGGAAGCCTGAAAAGCGTCCTCATCCAGTTTACGTACCGCCCATCTGCGCCCTTCTCGTGATCGATAAGACATCGATCTTAAAGGTGCTAAAGACACCAAGATGTACCGATGGTCGGAGAGGTGTTCCATGTCCTTAGACACCTTCCAACCAGACACTATGCGTGCTGCCGCCGGGGATGCCCACGACAAGTCGATGATCGACTCTCCCTGCGGGCGGACACATGTGGACGTGTTGCCCCTGTTCAACAGGACTAAGTCCATACTTGCGGCCCAAGCCTCAACAAGGCGGCCTCTCGCGTTAGTTCGTGCCGAGCCCCATGTTGTACTCCACGCATTGAAGTCACCCGCCACAATGATCGGTGAGTTCCTGACACGCCTGATGCAAACTGCTATGTCGTCCAGCCATTTCTGGTACTCCTCAATTGTACCTGAAGGCGGAAGATAGGTACCGACAATGATAGTTGGCCCCCACCTAGCTGCGACGTAACGTTGTCCTCGTTCTATCGGGGCACATGAGGGAGTGCCCGGGATCCATCTCCATGTGAGAGCCACCGATCCTAGCTCGTCTCCAGTCCAGCAGGGGTGATTCTTGGGAACGTAGTTCGGCTCGGCTACTACTGCGAAGATCATCTTCTGCTCCGCCATCGTATGCAGGAGCAGGTCCTGGGCGCCCTTGGAACGCCCGACGTTTGCCTGAATAAGGCGTAGGGCCATTTACAGGTATCCGGCCTGCCCCTCCTCCGGGGGATCTATCTCCATTGACCCTTCGCCGGATTTACCAGCTAAAGGTCTCTTGACACGTTGCGGAAGGGGCGGTGGATTGGTGTTGTCCACTTCTGCGACGTCTCTTCTTCCCTTCCGTATTTGGGTCGTGCATTGCACGCTACCAAGTACATGGTTGGCCTTCCTCTTGAGGTCCGAGCAGATGGGGCATTTTGGAGGGGCCCTGCACATCTTGGCAACGTGTCCTTGCTCTCCACAGCGATAACACCTGCCGGATCTATCAAGTGTCTCTGGACACTTGTCTGCTACGTGCCCCCTCTGCAGGCACTTATAGCATCTGAGGGGGCGTGACTCTAGCAAGTCGACTTTTACTTTGGTCCAACCGACCTTTAGTGTATTTCCTTCTGTGGCTTTTTTGGCGGCCACCAAAGGAATACTCATCCACAGGCTTCCCAGTCCACCTGGGAAGCTTCTTATGCTGCCTGCTTTGATGTCAGAGGCTAAGCAGCCTCCCTTGCTTGCCACGGCACCAATGACCTCGTGGACAGTGAGTGACGGCTCCAGATTCCGCACTCGTATCTCCGCCATTTTAATAGGGCGGTTTATCTTAATGCCCTCTCTATTCACCAGAAGTTCCCTTAAGCGGGCAGCCAGGGCATCTGCTTGGGGACCGCTGCTCTCTCCTGGAACTTCTAAAAGTAAGGCTCCAGTGGCTGTAAAGCGGGTCTTTATCCCGTCGGTAATCCCTATGTCCGGGAGTTTAATCTTGTCCCTTGCCTCGGACAGAATTTTGGGCATGTCCTTTTGTGGACATGTTAGCACCACTGCCGACGTTTTCGGGATGCGTCTCCTGTTTCTTCTTTTCCTCTTCTTCTTAGTCGAGGTGTTGGATGAGGAAGTCTTCTTGCCTTCCACTTTGCCTCTTTTAATCCCAGGAGCTCCTTTAGTGATGGTACCTGGGGCTGAAGTTGAGGCAACAGGTTTCATTACCTGTTTATTCTTCCTAGCTGCATTCCTGCCGAGGACTTTTGTCCACGGCGTTTCCACAGGGTTGCTAGTCGATCCGCTGCACGTTTGCAGATTTTCCGATGGAGCTGGTGGCGCATCCTTCTTCTTCTTAGAAGGCTGAGCCTTGTTATTCTCAAGCGGAGAGACATTTGATGGTCCTTGGCCTTTGTTCTTCTTCGTCTTCTTAGACTTATCTTCTCTATTTTTCTCTTCGGGAACCGGGTGCTTCTTGGTGTGGTCTCTCAGGCCGGACACCATGGAAGTGCTTTCTTGGGCCCCGTTGGGAGATACTTGAGGAGAAAGTCGCTCCGTGAGAGTGGACATCATGTCCCTCATTTGGGCCTGCATCATTTTGGCAAACACCGCTAGCTTGCCATCAATAAGTTCTTCTAGGCCTTTATCCTTATTGGCCGCTTTGCGACGAAGAGTTGTATTCTTGCTCTTCAGAGTTTCTTCGTCGTCGTCGGTAAGTATCCGCGATTTGCCTTGTACGGGCGGCCTAATCGCCGGTGGCCACTCCTCCCGGGGTGGAAGCGTCACAGACGGAGGGGCTGGAACATGGCTTGATTCAGCTCCAGTATCCATCTCCATAGGTTCGTCCCTAACTTGATTGTTCCCAGATAAGGGAGACGTCATCGCAGTAGAGCGGACTCTGTCTAATTCTTCGCGTAGTTGCCTAACCTCGGCCCTTAACTGCTCGACCTCTTGAGCATCCGTGCTTTGCATTGGCAACACCTTACGCGTCATTGCGTCCGCGTTTATTTCTATCTTAAGGGCGGCTTCCCTTAAGATGCGTACAAAGCCGCCCTTTAAGTTGCTGGATTTTACAGCAACCTCCTCTATCTTCTTAGCTGTTTGCAGGATCTCTGCCGCCATGGCCTGTACTGGCAAACCGGCAGACTCCTGCTCTATCCTCTCTGCCATCTGGGAACGACGTTTCCCCTTATAGTCGGATGGGTCGTATCCGCCCTCCGCAATTTGCTTCATAAGCCTAATCTCGTCCTTGATAGATTCAAGCTCCTTAGTCTTTTCTTTGATGGCAAGAATTTCAACGCCTTTCCCAGTTACTATTGGGCGTCCACGTTTCTTCTTCTTTCCTTCGAGCATGTCTTCGAAGAAATTCTCCTCCGAGGAAGAGAGAGAACGGTCCGTGCGCGCCGTCACACGGCGGGCTTTAGCGTCAACTTCGCGATTTCTTCTTCTGGATCTCTTAGACGCTCCAGACGCAGTAGTGCGAATAGAGACGTCCGTGGCGTCAGATGAATCCAAATTGATGACGTCCGTGTCTCTGTTTTCGTCCATGCTTGCGTCTTCCACTGAAGATTGTTGCGGCGCGCTACGAGCATCATCCTCCGTTGCTGTTGTTGGGCAGGTTTCCGTCAGCGCAGTTGGCGGAGGAGAACCTGCACTTGGTCGAATAGTGCCAAAAACACCCGTTGATGTCGACGGCTGGTTCTTCTTAGTTGCCGCGCTGGGTCTTGTCCTACTCTTAGGACCAACCTTCCTTCTTGCTTTCTTGACGACTTCCATTCCAATAAGTCGTGGAAGCTTCAGAAATTCTCCATCGGTGTCCGTGCATGGAGCGGCTCTTCTGTTCGTTTCTCCCTCTGAGAGAGAAAGACCTCGATCCTCCTGGTCAGATCGAGCTTCATTTGTCGCAGGCGCATTGTCCACCAGCGCCCCTGCGGGGCAAGCGCTGGATCGCCCGTCGTTGGATGACGACATGGCAGGAGCCGGGACGGTACTCCCACCACGCCGGTCCCTGAGGGTCCGAATCCTCTGGGGCTGTAGAACTTCCTTCTTTTGGTCTGACATCTTCATGTTGTATCAAGGGTTGGTTTGTGTAGGGTTTTCCTTCCCCTAGGCCGATTGGGTGCCCGCCCTGCCGACTCCGACCTAGCCGCTTCCTTCTTTCTTCCAGAGACACGCCGCGAGCCCCGCCTCGGAATACGTCCGAGCGGCCCCGCGGCGGTCAAAACCTCCTCCCCGGGGTGACCAGGCCCACCTCGGAAACTTCCGAGCGGCCCGAAACACCCCCTACGTCATCCCTGGGGTGCCCAGCCCGCAGGCCGGAACACCCTACGCCCCCGGAGACCGTGGGGTCACACCCCCGGTGTGCAACTCCGGTGCGTATACTCGTACCCGCCCCAGGAACGCACCACGTACGCCCCGGAAACGGGTAGAGGTAATCCCTAACCTCGGCTGCGGGAGCACCCGCGTGCAATGCCTCAGAAAGGGATCTTCTCCTTGAACGGGAGGCCCCCTACCCCCCCGGGTGGCATGGCGGGGAAACCAATTCCCCTGCGGCCCCAGCCGGCCGGGATTTGCATTCCGGGTTACCTTCCTTACCACCTTGGGGGAATAAAACCCACCCTCTCGGCGAAGTGGTCGCCGGGCTCAGGCACCTCGGGACCGCCAAGTCCCGTACCACAGATCTACACCGTCCTAATAAAGGGACGGCCTCTGTGGCCCCTGAGGTTGCCAGGAGGAAGTCAGAAGACCTCCCCTCACGACCCTGACAAGCCGGGCGTTTGTATTCCGGGTCGCCATCCCTTACCACCTTGGGGGAATAATACCCACCCTCTCGGCGAAGTGGTCGCCGGGCTCAGGAACCCTCGGGAACGCCAAGTCCCGAACCACAGATCTACACCGTCCTAATAAAGGGACGGCCTCTGTGGCCCCTGAGGGTGTACCTCCCCCGGCTCGAGTACGTGATGTACTCGGAGTGCAATGCCAGGAAGGTACTGTGCGCTCTTAGTAGGATCGAACCTCCCCGCCGGGCCCTCCCCGGGACTAAGTCCCAGGTACTGCCCCAGCGGATCGTTGATTCGATCCCTTAAGCCCTCTCACCACGACAAGGTGGCGCACAACGAGAGGGAATTGAGGTTGGGTGCAAGCACCCAGACACTCGTTGCCACCATACTACAGCGGCTCTACATCCCGTGCCCCCCCCAACTGCGCCGGGCCACTAATAACCGGCCTCCGAATTGATTATAGTGAGGGGAGGTGGACCCTCACTAGACGGACACCAAGAGTCCAAGGCGCGGTATCCACTCTCGCCACGGCTCTTTTCAGAAGGGAACGGTAAACCGCCCAACCTTACGAGCCTGACACCCTCCGCGTGCGTTCGGGGGCGCGAGAGGGGGAGACCCCAGGGGATACCCACATCGCTGAATCCCGACGATCACGGACACCGCGCCCCGGACTGATGGCCACGCCATTCCCGGAGATGCTTCGCCAAGTGCGAACCACCCCCGGCCCGCCCACTTCCGATTTATTATACAGAGGGTAAGTGGACCTCTGTTCGACGTTTCATGTCCGAACTTATGCCCCCGCAAAGCGGCGTATCACAGTCGGCCATGAACCGTCTCCTTCCCGTGTCCCGCCTCCGTGTTTTTATACGTGGGGGAAGGCGAACCCCAGTTTGCACATGTGACCTTCAGGTCCTCGGACCGTCAGATCACATGCACCCTACCCGAAGTCTATGTCTGCGGAATTATTGAGGGGCAGACATAACCCCTACAGTGGACGGTTCGATGCCTCGCATTGCCAGCCTAACTCCCCGAAGGGCCGCCCGGCGCCGCGCGACATTAATGCGTCCTCCTACCCGGACCCCTTTCATGCAAGGTAAACTAATCCCTAGCCATCCTCCGTTATTTATCCAGGGTGAGGATGGGACCCCTGTAGCGGTCTTAGTCCTCGGGCCAAAAGCCTTCGGCCAGTGTTCCGCTCGCGAGAAACGATGCCTGCGATTTAGGGAGCAGGCACGACTCCCTGAATTCGCTCTGGCCACTGGGCACTAGGCGAATAAGTACACGAACCCGAACGCGACGCGAAGTCTGCGGATTATCGAGGGGCAGACTCGAACCCCCCTCTGGCTCCGCTCTATGGCCGTGGCTCATGTGGCGGAACCTCCTACCCGAAGAACTAACGCCCGATGGCTGACTCGGTGCACCCGGGATTCCCGAGTCATGCCTACGCCTACCCGAGGCTCCCTGCAAACGGGAGCCAAGCTACCTAAGCGGACAGGGCCGTGCCAGAAGCCGTCACGCTGCCAGGGCGCCGAAGCTCCCAGCCGACCCGTGCCCGAAGACAATTTACCCCGAGGGGTAAAATGTCACGGGTATAGACTTATAGCTTTGGGACTTACAGCTGCATGCAGCTACAAGTTCCTCCGCCACCAGTCCACCCGATGCAAGGGAGTGAAGCCCTCGCCAGCGCTCTAAGCGCCGCGTGGCAGTTTCAGCAGAGACAGTTTCGGCCAAGTCGTGCTTCGGCTTTAAGGACTAAAAGCCCCCGGCCATACTCCGAAGAGTACTTTGCCGTTACCTCCGCCACGACTTATAACCTACTACTGCCTCCGATCCGCCGCCCGAAGTTCCACACCGGTGTGTGGACTTCGCCCGAAGCCAGAGCCCCGTCAGCCTCCGGGGAGTACCCGGAGTTACCGACTCTCACCACGAGGAGGTGGGGTTGGCGCGTGGGCCGGTGCCCTTCTGAGAGTCAAATTGGGTGCAAGCACCCAGACACTCGTTGCCACCAGACTACAGCGGCTCTACATCCCATGCCCCCCCCAACTGCGCCGGGCCACTAATAACCGGCCTCCGAATTGATTATAGTGAGGGGAGGTGGACCCTCACTAGACGGACACCAAGAGTCCAAGGCGCGGTATCCACTCTCGCCACGGCTCTTTTCGGAAGGGAACGGTAAACCGCCCAACCTTACAAGCCTGACACCCTCCGCGTGCGTTCGGGGGCGAGAGGGGAGACCCCAGGGGATACCCACATCGCTGAGTCCCGACGATCACGGACACCGCGCCCCGGACTGATGGCCACGCCATTCCCGGAGATGCTTCGCCAAGTGCGAACCACCCCCGGCCCGCCCACTTCCGATTTATTATACAGAGGGTAAGTGGACCTCTGTTCGACGTTTCATGTCCGAACTTATGCCCCCGCAAAGCGGCGTATCACAGTCGGCCATGAACCGTCTCCTTCCCGTGTCCCGCCTCCGTGTTTTTATACGTGGGGGAAGGCGAACCCCAGTTTGCACATGTGACCTTCAGGTCCTCGGACCGTCAGATCACATGCACCCTACCCGAAGTCTATGTCTGCGGAATTATTGAGGGGCAGACATAACCCCTACAGTGGACGGTTCGATGCCTCGCATTGCCAGCCTAACTCCCCCGAAGGGGCCGCCCGGCGCCGCGCGACATTAATGCGTCCTCCTACCCGGACCCCTTTCATGCAAGGGGTAAACTAATCCCTAGCCATCCTCCGTTATTTATCCAGGGTGAGGATGGGACCCCTGTAGCGGTCTTAGTCCTCGGGCCAAAGGCCTTCGGCCAGTGTTCCGCTCGCGAGGAACGATGCCTGCGATTTAGGGAGCAGGCACGACTCCCTGAATTCGCTCTGGCCACTGGGCACTAGGCGAATAAGTACACGAACCCGAACGCGACGCGAAGTCTGCGGATTATCGAGGGGCAGACTCGAACCCCCCTCTGGCTCCGCTCTATGGCCGTGGCTCATGTGGCGGAACCTCCTACCCGAAGAACTAACGCCCGATGGCTGACTCGGTGCACCCGGGATTCCCGAGTCATGCCTACGCCTACCCGAGGCTCCCTGCAAACGGGAGCCAAGCTACCTAAGCGGACAAGGCCGTGCCAGAAGCCGTCACGCTGCCAGGGCGCCGAAGCTCCCAGCCGACCTGTGCCCGAAGACAATTTACCCCGAGGGGTAAAATGTCACGGGTATAGACTTATAGCTTTGGGACTTACAGCTGCGTGCAGCTACAAGTCCCTCCGCCACCAGTCCACCCGATGCAAGGGAGTGAAGCTCCCCCGCCAGCGCTCTAAGCGCCGCGTGGCAGTTTCAGCAGAGACAGTTTCGGCCAAGTCGTGCTTCGGCTTTAAGGACTAGAAGCCCCCGGCCATACTCCGAAGAGTACTTTGCCGTTACCTCCGCCACGACTTATAACCTACTACTGCCTCCGATCCGCCGCCCGAAGTTCCACACCGGTGTGTGGACTTCGCCCGAAGCCAGAGCCCCGTCAGCCTCCGGGGAGTACCTGAGTTACCGACTCTCACCACGAGGAGGGTTGGCGCGGGCCGGTGCCCTTCTGAGAGTCAACCTAACCTAACCTAACCTTTTTTTTTTTTTTTTTTTTTTTTATAGTGGGGGAATGCACTCTTTACACATACCCTCTCCCCTGGGGAAGGGAGAGGGGTATGTCGGGCTCAGGTCTTATGCCGCGAGGCTGCCCACTACCGACTAAACCCCCACTTTTGCCCGCATATGGTGCCGTGACTGATGGGGAGGTTGAGGAATCACGTGCGTATACTTCTCAACCTCCCCGGCACCGACCCACCCGATGACTTGGGTGGGTCCCCCGCGCTGCCGCTCATTGGACTTAGAGCGGCAGGGCCCGCATTTGTGTGGCGGGCCGGCTTCTCTAAAATAGTCGCGTCTGGCTTGCGACTAACTATCTTCTTTGAAGGCGAGACTGGGAGAGGCTCCCCAGCCTCTTAATATTTCCTGGCCTCGCTCTTCTTGAGGCGAGGGAGAGACGCCCTCCCGCTGAGTTATAACTTGGCGGGGGAAGACTCGTCCCCGCCTTACTGTCATCTCTGTGTGCTGTTGGAGTTCAGACGCGAACTCCGACGCACAAGTTGAGTGGCGCCACCGTTTGGGCCAGGAAGGAGGGGGGAGGCTTGCGCCCGTCCCCTACCTCCAACCCGGCGCGCACGATGGACGCCTGTTGGGGCATGATTGCCCTGCGACGATGTCTGTCCTACGCCTGGAGTGGAGTTCACCGGCTGTCCTCTTCTTTGGCGTTCAGCGTCCTCCTTGGCACTCATGACACGCCCCGCGAATGTATGGAAGGCCTTGTATGCCTCCTCGTCGTCCACCATCTTCTTCATTATAGCCGGAAGGGATAAGTTGCATCCTGTCTTCCGGATAAGGTCAGCTCTCTCTTCTTGCCACGCAAGACATCCTTCTAGGGTGTGCTGCGCGTCGTCTCGGGGTGCCTCACAGTGATGACACCTTACAGATTCCTCCTTACCAATACGACGCAGGTAGGAGGCGAAGCAGCCGTGCCCCGACACCACCTGCGCTGCATGGAAGGAGAGTCTTCGCTTTACGGCAAGCCACTCTTCCAAAATTGGCTCTACTGCGCCAACTACTCGGCCTCCTTCTACCCTTACTTGGGCGCGTAAACGCGCTTTCCACGCCTTAAGTGTCTTAGCACGGTAATACAACCTAACCCGATTTTTGATGATCGGGGTCGGCCGTACACCGTGCTTTCTCTCGAACTTCCTAAGTCCCTCGTATACTCGGGAGTGCTCCGTCGCTGTCAGGTCCAATGGTGGAACTCCTGCTAATACCGCAGCCGCTGCTCGCGACACGGTGCGGTATCCTCGCGCCGACCTGACATTGACCAGATGGAAGGCTTTCTCTAAAGCCGTACGACCACTTCTGGACAATGCCAGGTCATTCGCCCACACCGGCGCTCCATACATTACAATAGACCGCACCGTGTTCGCATATAGTTGTCTTGCTGCTCCACTGGGCCCCCCTAAGTTAGGGAGAATGCCTCTCAAGGCCGTTGCGCTGGATGCGGCCTTTGCAGCAATTGTGGTGATGTGCTCACGAAACGCCCACTGTCCATCGATGAGGAGTCCTAGATACTTGACGGTGGGTGTTACGATGACTTCCGCCGAGTCCAGGAATACTTTATTGTATGGCGGAGGGCCCTGAGCTTTGTTGTAGAACCACAGGGCCTCCGTTTTATTCATCGCCACCTCTAGGCCAAGTTTCCTGATGGCCGTTAGAACAGCTTGAGTTGCTACCTGAGCCCTAGCACGGGCCTCCTGCCAATTATCTCCTCCGGCTAACACTATGGTGTCATCGGCGTAACATAAAGTGTGACAGCCGGGAGGTAGAGCGACGTGAAGTACCGCGTTGTACCCCAGGTTCCATAGTAAAGGTCCTAGAACAGACCCTTGGGGTACCCCGCGGCGCAGTAACTTCTCTCGTGTGTTGCCATCACGGTCCTTGTACGTGATGGACCTGTTTACGAAATACTCTCTCACGGCGGCTTGTAAATATGTTGGAATCCTGTGCCGCCGGAGGGCCTCCATTATTGCCTCCCAGGGGAGGGAGTTAAAAGCATTTGAAATGTCTATCAAGATGCCCATGGCGACTCCCCCCTGGGAAGTTATTTCCTCTGAGAGAGATCTCAGCCGCAGGATTGCGTCTACTGTCGACAGTCCCTCTCGAAAGCCATATTGAGAGGCGCTCAGATTTGGGCCTACCTCTTTTAAGTGCTGAACGAGGCGGTTTGCTATTACTCTTTCCAAGAGTTTCCCTGCCTCGTCCAGCAAACAAATAGGGCGAAAGGAAGACGGTGCGTTGTCTTCTTTGCCCTTCTTCTTAAGAAGAACCAGTCTAGCGCACTTCCACTGTTGTGGAAAGGCTTGTTCTTTTAAGCATCTATCCAGAAGATGCTTGAGTTTGTCTCCTATTAATGGTAGAGCAAGGGACAGAATCTTCTTTTGTATGCCATCAGGGCCTGGCGCAGTATTGCCCTTGAGACTTCTTCTTACCGCTACACCAAACTCCTCTTCTTCCAGTGACGGAATTTCCTCGCGTTGACTGATAAACCGGCCAGTAGTAAAGTCTTCGGGCCTTGGTCCCCGGGGAGCGTCCGGGAACAAAGAGTTCACCACTTCACGGATGAGAGTCGGGTCCAAAGTTTCAGTAACCGAGGGGCCGGCGTTCTTAGCTTCTTCGTCACTATCTTATACGCCAACCCCCACGGGTCGTCGTCTAAGTCTTGAAGAAGGCTTTCCCAGGCCTCAGTTTTGGCCTTCCGGATTGCCGTACGCAAGTCTTTCCTTGCCGCCTTATAAATGTCTAAAGCCGCAAGTCTGCCAGGTTTGTCGCGGCAGCGCGTGACTTCTCTCCTCTTCTGTGTAGCTTCTCGACGCAACTCCGCGATGTTTTCATTCCACCAGTAGGCGGAGCGCCGAGGGTTACGTCGGACTTTCGGCATGGAAGCGTTGCAAGCATTGGTGATCTCTTCCATGAACCAATCAGCCTCGCTCTGGACTGATGTAACGGAGCGGGTGTTCTGGCTCTCTCTACTCCAGCATGAAACCTCGAGAGAGGCTCTGAAGACATCCTCTCTGATTTTTCTGGACGCCCACCTTGACTCTGAAGGGCGTCTTCTATTTCTTGTAGGTGTGGCTTGAAGCCCGAACTTTACAGATATGTATCTATGATCTGACAAATGTTCGAGCTCCGTGGCCACCCTCCATTGTCGTACTAAGTTTGCGGCTGCAGGGGAGGCCCATGTAATGTCTATCACAGACTCTCCTTGCGCCCGAATACATGTTGAGACTTTGCCTTTATTTAATAAAACAAGGTCCCACGAAGCCGCCCATTCTTCAAGAATTCTTCCTCTTCTATTAGTTAGCCGGGAACCCCAAGTTGTGGACCAGGCGTTGAAATCCCCGGCCAACACAACGGGTAACGGTCGGAGTCCACCGATGCACACTCCTATCTCCTCCAGCCACTCCTCGTACTCCGTGGAAGAGCCCGATGGTGGCAGGTATGTGCCAATTACAGCAATCGGGCCCCAGTGTACCGCGGCAAAGTGACGACCACGGCCAATCGGGGCGCAGGGAGGTGCTCCTTGCCACCATCTCCAAGTCAGCGCCACTGTCTTCGTCTTGTCTCCTATCCATGATGAATGATTCTCGGGGATGCGGTGCGGCTCCGAGATTACGCCTAATGTGCTGCCAGTCTCGGCCAGCGTGTGCAAGAACAGATCTTGCGCTGGGCGAGAGTGGCCAATGTTTGCTTGGAGAAGCGAAAGGGCCATTAATTAACGGCGGGTTTTCTTCCCTCCTCCAGGGGTTTCTTTCTCTGAGGCAGTGCGTTGGCAGGAGACGGGATGTCCACTTCCATCGCTGTCTCTTCACTGGTGCGAAGTTTGTTTCCTCCGCTCGGTGGGCTTCCTCTTCTGTTTCGGGTGGTACATTGTTTACCACCCAAGATGTGGTCGGCTCTTCTTCCGATGTCAGCGCAGATTGGGCATCTGGGAGTGGCCGTGCATACTCTCGCCACATGTCCCGTGTTTCCGCAACGGTAGCATTTGCCCGACCTATCCACCTTGTTCGGGCATCTCTCTCTTGTATGGCCCCGCTCCAAACACTTGAAGCATCTCATTGGGCGGGGATCCAGAAGGGCCACCTTGACCCTTGTCCAGCCTATGGCGAGTTTGCCTCCTTCCGAGGCCTTCTTTGCGGCAGTGAGTGGCAGCCTGAGCCACAGACTATTCATGCTGCCGGCAATCTGTCGCATGTCTCCAGCCTGTACGTCTTTTGGCTGACATAGACCTTTACTTGTCACAGCCTCGATGACCTCCTCCTTAGTTATGGAAGGCTCCAGCGGCCAGACACGCAGCTCCGCAGTTATAGTTGGGCGAGAGATCTTGACGTCCTCTCTGTTTGCCAACACCTCCTTCATTAGGCCGGCTAAAGCATCAGCCTTGCAATCGCTCTCTGATCCGGGTATTTGGATCAGCAGAGCGCCAGTCTCGTTGTGCGCATTGAGACTTTTTCGCTGATGCCCACCTCGGATAACTTTATCTTTGCTCTGACCTCTGCCATAAGTTTGTCATACTCCGCGCCGGGAGCTGACAGGACGACTGCAGAAGTTCTTGGAGCTCTTCTTCTCGTCTTCTTCTTTCCCTTGGGCTTCGCCGCAGGAATTTTGTTAGAAGAATTGGTGGCAGGTTTATCACCTCTTCTTTCCTCCCCTGTCGCGCATTAGCGGGCGCCGAAGAAGAGGAAGCTGTGGGTCTCGGCGGTTGTTTGGTCCCTTTTCTGGCCTTGCGTCCCACGACTTGAGACCATGTCTCTTTGTCTGTGGAGCGTGGGACAGGCTTCTCGGGAACATTCTCCTTCCGAGAGGTGGGACCGGCACTCGTCGGCCTTCTGCTCGTGGCCGTCTGTTTAGAGACAGACGGTTGCTTGGAGGAGGTAGAGATCTTAGATCTCTGGCCCTCGTCTTTTCCTATCTTCTTGGGATCTTCCTTCTTGGACTTGATCTTCTTGGGATCTTCCTCGGGAACCGGGCGCTTCTTGGTATTGTCCTTGGGGACGGATACCGTAGAGGTGTTTTCTCGGGCTCCGCTGGAAGAGACTCGAGGATCCAGTCGCTCCATTAGTGTGGTCGCCATGTCCCGCATCTGGGTTTGGACGACCTTGAAGAAGGCAGCTAACTTGTTGTCTATGATGCCCTCTATGTCCTTGCTGGGCGTTTTACGCCGAGGGAGCAAAACTGAAGGTCCAGCGTCTTCGCTGTCAGAAAGGACTTTACTGTGTCCTTTTAATGGCGGCCTCATTGCTGGTGGCCACTCCTTCTTAGATGGCAAAACTACAGATGGAGGAGGCGGAGCGGTAGACGACTCAGCCACCTCACCAGCTTCTACCTCCATTGCGATGTCGTCCGCGTTTTCCTCTCTTGTTGTCGGTGATGAAGTTGGGGGACGAATTATCGCGGCCTCGCGAGCTTGCTTCAGTTCTTCTCGCAACTGAAGTACTTCAGCCCTCAGCTGATCGATTGTTCCGACGTCCGTGGTCTCCGCAGGAAGTACCTTGCGGGACATGGCATCTGCACTTATCTCAATCCTGAGTGCTGCCTCTCTAAGTATGCGAACAAATCCGCCTTTCAGATTGCCGGACTTGACCGCAACTCCCTCTATCTTTTTGGCTGTTTGTAAAATGTCAGCCGCAAGTGCCTGAATGGGCAGGCCGGTAGACTCCTGCTCTATCTTCTCAGCCATTTGAGTGCGGCGTTTGCCCTTAAAGTCGGAAGGGTCATATCCACCTTCGGCAATTTCTCTCATGGTTCTTATTTCGTCTTTGAGAGATTGCAACTCCTTGGTCTTCTCTTGAATTGCCAAGATGCGGACGCCTTTGCCGGTAACGACGGGTCTTCCTCGTTTCTCTCTCTGGTCCTCCTCGAAGGGATTATCTTCCGATGAAGAAGAATTCGATGCCATACGACGAGTCTTCGTCTTGATGTCGCGGTTGTTTCTTCTCCGAGTTCTCTTGGCTGCTCCTGATGCGGTAGTTCGTATGGAAGCATCTGATGCGTCCGACGACTCGATGTTTATCACGTCGGTGTCCGCGTTCTCCTCTATGTCATCTGCTTCCATTGGGCGGGATAGCCGTTTGTCGTCCTCTTCCGTGGCCGTGGTTGCGCCGGTTTCCGTAAGCGCTGTCGCCGGCGGAGGCGAGCCAGCATTTGGTCTCACAGCGCTGAACAACACCTCTTCGTCAGACGGTTGGTTCGTCTTGCGATTAACTTTGGCGCGCGCCTTACTCTTCGGGCCAAGTTTATTAGCTCTGGCCTTCTTTACCACCTTCATGTCGACTATCCGGGGAAGTTTCATATATTCCCCGTCTGTATCCGTAAAAGGGGCGGCCACTCTTCGCGTATCTTCTCCTGAAGATAGCCTGGATTGATGATCCTCTCCGTCGGACCGATCTTCATGCGAAAACATCGCAGACGCTGTAGCCACCAGCGCCCCTGCGGAGCAAGCGCTGGATTGCCCGTCGTTGGATGACGACATGGCGGGAGCCGGGACGGCACTCCCACCACGCCGGTCTCTGAGGATCCGACCCCCCTGAGACGGTAAAATCTGCTTCTGATTGGACGTCATTTCCATGATAATCCTTGTGTCATGATGATTTGGATGGGGTTTTCTCCCTTAGGCCGATTGGGTGCCCGCCCTGTCGACTCCGACCTAGCCGCTTCTTTCTTCTAGAGACGCGCCACGAGCCCCGCCTCGGAATACGTCCGAGCGGCCTCGTGGCGGTCGCAACCTCCTCCCCGGGGTGACCAGGCCCACCTCGGAGACTTCCGAGCGGCCCGAAACACCCCCTACGTCATCCCTGGGGTGCCCAGCCCGCAGGCCGGAACACCCTACGCCCCCGGAGACCGTGGGGTCACACCCCCAACCTAACCTAACCTAACCTAACCTAACCTAACCTAACCTAACCTAACCTAACCTAACCTAACCTAACCTAACCTAACCTAACCTAACCTAACCTAACCTTTTTTTTTTTTTTTTATAGTGGGGAATGCACTCTTTACACATACCCTCTCCCTGGGGAAGGGAGAGGGGTATGTCGGGCTCAGGTCTTATGCCGCGAGGCTGCCCACTACCGACTAAACCCCCACTTTTGCCCGCATATGGTGCCGTGACTTGGGGAGGTTGAGGAATCACGTGCGTATACTTCTCAACCTCCCCGGCACCGACCCACCTGACTTGTGGGTCCCCCGCGCCGCTCATTGGACTTAGAGCGGCAGGGCCCGCACTGTAACCTAACCTAACCTTTTTTTTTTTTTTTTTTTTTTTTTTTTACGACGGGAAATGCACTTTACGCATCCCCCTTTCTCTGGGGGTATGGGGTCGGGTCTTATGGCTCGCTAGTCGAGGCCTGCCCACTACCCACTAAAACCCGTCGGGGCTCTGACCCAGTGCGTTTTCCTTGAGGGGAGACCGAGGATGCACAGAAGTATAACTTCTCGGTCCCCTCCGCACTTGCATCTCGGCGGATGCTTCTTCTTAGCGAGTTTGTTTTCTCGCTAGGGTCGCCTCTTACTCTACTCCTTGATTCGGAGGAGTTTATCTCCTTTTTGACTTCTCCGTGGAATGTCTATTACTTACGGGGAGGGGGATGTTGTTGTCCCTCCCCGACTGTGTCAACTTAGTGTCCTGGCCCTTGGTCTAGACGCCAAAGGGCTCAAGGACACGTTGTGAGTGCCCGGTTGGGCTGATGGCTGGGAAGAGGGAGGATTATTCCTCGGACTTCTTCCACCGATGGCCCGACTGGTGGGCGCTCTTGGGCGCGGTCTTGATCTCAAGACCCGCGTACTCGCAGGTGGCGTTAATGCCTGGGCGGGAGTCATGCAGGAAGTTGTGGCCGAGGGTTGGCCAGTCCCACGATGATTGCCGCCCGCGTTGCTTCTTGATGGAGCGGACTGTGGATGCCGCTCTCTTTCCCTCTCTGCTTCTGTCTTGCGACGCATGACCGCACTGCAGAAGTCCATGAAGGCTCTCCAGACGTTGTCCTCGTACACCGCAAGCTCGATGATGGTAGGCAGGGATAAGTCCGGTCCCAACACGTTCCTCAAGACCTGCCCTCCTCCGTCCATGCCGGGCACACTTCAAGAGTGTGCTGGGCGTCGTCAATACTGTCATCGCAATGATGACATGCTGTGGATGCCTCTTTCCCGATCCTATGTAGATAGGAGGAAAAGCATCCGTGGCCCGTGATTATTTGCGTCGTCCAGAAAGATGTGACGCCTTTCCAGCCGCAACGATCCACCCAGTCCTCCATGACTGGGAGGATGGCGGACAGCGTACGCTGGCCGAAGTTGTGAAGGCCGGTGAGTCTGTCCTTCCACTGGCCCACAGTTATGACTCTGTGTCGCCGGCGTAGACGTTTCTTCATCCCAGCTGTGGGCGTGATCCCCCTAGATTTGAGGATTTGTAGATCCTTGTATACTCGATGATTCTCCGCAGCGGTGATGTCCACAGGTGGAAGGCCAGCCAGGAGTGCTGCTGCCGGGCGGGCAACGGTCCTATATGCCCGTGCGGTCCTGATAGCCACCTGATGAAAGGCAGCCTCCAAGTTCTTCTGACTCTTTTTGCACGCCGCTAAGTCTTCGGCCCAGACAGGGGCGGCATATAGGGCGATTGAGCGAACGGTGTTCGCATATAAACGCCTCGCTGCGCTGCTTGGGCCTCCGATATTTGGAAGAATCCCACGCAGAGAGGTGGACTTCTCCCTAACTCTCTCCCCAATTCTTTTAAAATGTGGGCCAAAAGACCATTTATGGTCTAAAATGAGGCCCAAGTACTTTAAGTTCTGGGCGATCTGGATTCTGGCCGCACCCACCAAGATTTGTGAAGAAGGTGGAGGCTGAGGACCACCGGTCTTTCCAGAAAACACAATGGCCTCCGTCTTTTCGTGGGCCACGTAAAGGCCAAGCTTCTGAACGGAGCGGAGTACTGAACTGGCCGCTATCTCCCCTCTCGCTCTTGCTTCTGTCCAATCTCTTCCACCCGACAAGATGAGTGTGTCGTCCGCGTAACACACGACTTTGCTATGGGGAGGAAGTGCCGATGAGAAAACCGCGTCATATCCTATGTTCCAAAGGAAAGGGCCGAGGACCGAGCCCTGAGGTACGCCACGTTGTAGACTCCTTTCTTGTACTTTACCGTTATGATCGGTAAAAGTAAAGTACCTATTATGTAGGTAACTTCCCAGTATATCCTTTAAGTATTGAGGGACCTGATGACGGCTAAGGGCCGCTCTGATGACTTCCCAGGGAAGGGAGTTGAACGCGTTTGAGACGTCTATGGATGTCGCGAGCACGACTCCCCCCTGGGAAGTGTGCTCCTCCGTAAAATTCCTCACCGCTGTGATGGCGTTCACCGTTGATATACCGGCTCTGAAGCCGAATTGGTTTCGGCTGAAGTTCGTACCTTCTTTCGAAAGATGCTGGACGAGGCGATTAACTATGATCCTCTCGAAGAGTTTTCCGGCCTCGTCCAGTAAACAAATTGGACGATATGCCGAAGGGGAGTCCTCAGGTTTGCCCTGTTTACGCAGCAGGACTAACTTCGCTTTTTTCCACGGAAGTGGAAAGGCGCCATGTCGTAGGCAGCTATTAAATAACTGGATTATTGGGCCTTGGATACTTTTCAAGGCTAACCTCCAAACAGCTTTAGTCAGGCCATCCGGGCCCGGCGCAGTATTTCCTCTAAGGCCTCTTTTGGCCGCATGGAGGAACTCTTCTTCAGTTATCTCGAGGGCTGCGTTCCAGTCCAGATCTGATGATTGAAGGTGGACTCGGCCGTCTTCGCGGGTATCAGGAGGAAAGAGTTTTCCAATGACCTCTTTGAGAAACTGAGGGGCCAATACTTCCGTAATTGGAGGCGCCATCGGCCTAAGTTTCTTGCATACAATTTTGTACGCTCGACCCCATGGGTCGTCGTCTAAGGCTTCAATTAACTCTGTCCACGATTCTTCTTTGGCCTTACGAATGGCCGTCCGCAGTGTCTTCCTGGCTTCTTTGTAAGTCGCAAGGGCTTCGGCTCTTCTGTCTTGATTGTCACGGCTACGGGTGACCTTTCTACTAGTCCTAATGGCATCTCTTCGTAGCGCCGCTATTTGATCCGACCACCAGTATGCTGATCTTCGAAAACGATGCTTGACTCGCGGCATTGACATGTCACATGCTCGTGTGACAGTTTCTGTGACCCATTGAAGCTGGATTTCAGGATCTTCCTCCTCTTGTGGCAAGTCACTGGCGAAAAGGGAAGCGGCGATGGAAGCCTGAAAAGCGTCCTCATCCAGTTTACGTACCGCCCATCTGCGCCCTTCTCGTGATCGATAAGACATCGATCTTAAAGGTGCTAAAGACACCAAGATGTACCGATGGTCGGAGAGGTGTTCCATGTCCTTAGACACCTTCCAACCAGACACTATGCGTGCTGCCGCCGGGGATGCCCACGACAAGTCGATGATCGACTCTCCCTGCGGGCGGACACATGTGGACGTGTTGCCCCTGTTCAACAGGACTAAGTCCATACTTGCGGCCCAAGCCTCAACAAGGCGGCCTCTCGCGTTAGTTCGTGCCGAGCCCCATGTTGTACTCCACGCATTGAAGTCACCCGCCACAATGATCGGTGAGTTCCTGACACGCCTGATGCAAACTGCTATGTCGTCCAGCCATTTCTGGTACTCCTCAATTGTACCTGAAGGCGGAAGGTAGGTACCGACAATGATAGTTGGCCCCCACCTAGCTGCGACGTAACGTTGTCCTCGTTCTATCGGGGCACATGAGGGAGTGCCCGGGATCCATCTCCATGTGAGAGCCACCGATCCTAGCTCGTCTCCAGTCCAGCAGGGGTGATTCTTGGGAACGTAGTTCGGCTCGGCTACTACTGCGAAGATCATCTTCTGCTCCGCCATCGTATGCAGGAGCAGGTCCTGGGCGCCCTTGGAACGCCCGACGTTTGCCTGAATAAGGCGTAGGGCCATTTACAGGTATCCGGCCTGCCCCTCCTCCGGGGGATCTATCTCCATTGACCCTTCGCCGGATTTACCAGCTAAAGGTCTCTTGACACGTTGCGGAAGGGGCGGTGGATTGGTGTTGTCCACTTCTGCGACGTCTCTTCTTCCCTTCCGTATTTGGGTCGTGCATTGCACGCTACCAAGTACATGGTTGGCCTTCCTCTTGAGGTCCGAGCAGATGGGGCATTTTGGAGGGGCCCTGCACATCTTGGCAACGTGTCCTTGCTCTCCACAGCGATAACACCTGCCGGATCTATCAAGTGTCTCTGGACACTTGTCTGCTACGTGCCCCCTCTGCAGGCACTTATAGCATCTGAGGGGGCGTGACTCTAGCAAGTCGACTTTTACTTTGGTCCAACCGACCTTTAGTGTATTTCCTTCTGTGGCTTTTTTGGCGGCCACCAAAGGAATACTCATCCACAGGCTTCCCAGTCCACCTGGGAAGCTTCTTATGCTGCCTGCTTTGATGTCAGAGGCTAAGCAGCCTCCCTTGCTTGCCACGGCACCAATGACCTCGTGGACAGTGAGTGACGGCTCCAGATTCCGCACTCGTATCTCCGCCATTTTAATAGGGCGGTTTATCTTAATGCCCTCTCTATTCACCAGAAGTTCCCTTAAGCGGGCAGCCAGGGCATCTGCTTGGGGACCGCTGCTCTCTCCTGGAACTTCTAAAAGTAAGGCTCCAGTGGCTGTAAAGCGGGTCTTTATCCCGTCGGTAATCCCTATGTCCGGGAGTTTAATCTTGTCCCTTGCCTCGGACAGAATTTTGGGCATGTCCTTTTGTGGACATGTTAGCACCACTGCCGACGTTTTCGGGATGCGTCTCCTGTTTCTTCTTTTCCTCTTCTTCTTAGTCGAGGTGTTGGATGAGGAAGTCTTCTTGCCTTCCACTTTGCCTCTTTTAATCCCAGGAGCTCCTTTAGTGATGGTACCTGGGGCTGAAGTTGAGGCAACAGGTTTCATTACCTGTTTATTCTTCCTAGCTGCATTCCTGCCGAGGACTTTTGTCCACGGCGTTTCCACAGGGTTGCTAGTCGATCCGCTGCACGTTTGCAGATTTTCCGATGGAGCTGGTGGCGCATCCTTCTTCTTCTTAGAAGGCTGAGCCTTGTTATTCTCAAGCGGAGAGACATTTGATGGTCCTTGGCCTTTGTTCTTCTTCGTCTTCTTAGACTTATCTTCTCTATTTTTCTCTTCGGGAACCGGGTGCTTCTTGGTGTGGTCTCTCAGGCCGGACACCATGGAAGTGCTTTCTTGGGCCCCGTTGGGAGATACTTGAGGAGAAAGTCGCTCCGTGAGAGTGGACATCATGTCCCTCATTTGGGCCTGCATCATTTTGGCAAACACCGCTAGCTTGCCATCAATAAGTTCTTCTAGGCCTTTATCCTTATTGGCCGCTTTGCGACGAAGAGTTGTATTCTTGCTCTTCAGAGTTTCTTCGTCGTCGTCGGTAAGTATCCGCGATTTGCCTTGTACGGGCGGCCTAATCGCCGGTGGCCACTCCTCCCGGGGTGGAAGCGTCACAGACGGAGGGGCTGGAACATGGCTTGATTCAGCTCCAGTATCCATCTCCATAGGTTCGTCCCTAACTTGATTGTTCCCAGATAAGGGAGACGTCATCGCAGTAGAGCGGACTCTGTCTAATTCTTCGCGTAGTTGCCTAACCTCGGCCCTTAACTGCTCGACCTCTTGAGCATCCGTGCTTTGCATTGGCAACACCTTACGCGTCATTGCGTCCGCGTTTATTTCTATCTTAAGGGCGGCTTCCCTTAAGATGCGTACAAAGCCGCCCTTTAAGTTGCTGGATTTTACAGCAACCTCCTCTATCTTCTTAGCTGTTTGCAGGATCTCTGCCGCCATGGCCTGTACTGGCAAACCGGCAGACTCCTGCTCTATCCTCTCTGCCATCTGGGAACGACGTTTCCCCTTATAGTCGGATGGGTCGTATCCGCCCTCCGCAATTTGCTTCATAAGCCTAATCTCGTCCTTGATAGATTCAAGCTCCTTAGTCTTTTCTTTGATGGCAAGAATTTCAACGCCTTTCCCAGTTACTATTGGGCGTCCACGTTTCTTCTTCTTTCCTTCGAGCATGTCTTCGAAGAAATTCTCCTCCGAGGAAGAGAGAGAACGGTCCGTGCGCGCCGTCACACGGCGGGCTTTAGCGTCAACTTCGCGATTTCTTCTTCTGGATCTCTTAGACGCTCCAGACGCAGTAGTGCGAATAGAGACGTCCGTGGCGTCAGATGAATCCAAATTGATGACGTCCGTGTCTCTGTTTTCGTCCATGCTTGCGTCTTCCACTGAAGATTGTTGCGGCGCGCTACGAGCATCATCCTCCGTTGCTGTTGTTGGGCAGGTTTCCGTCAGCGCAGTTGGCGGAGGAGAACCTGCACTTGGTCGAATAGTGCCAAAAACACCCGTTGATGTCGACGGCTGGTTCTTCTTAGTTGCCGCGCTGGGTCTTGTCCTACTCTTAGGACCAACCTTCCTTCTTGCTTTCTTGACGACTTCCATTCCAATAAGTCGTGGAAGCTTCAGAAATTCTCCATCGGTGTCCGTGCATGGAGCGGCTCTTCTGTTCGTTTCTCCCTCTGAGAGAGAAAGACCTCGATCCTCCTGGTCAGATCGAGCTTCATTTGTCGCAGGCGCATTGTCCACCAGCGCCCCTGCGGGGCAAGCGCTGGATCGCCCGTCGTTGGATGACGACATGGCAGGAGCCGGGACGGTACTCCCACCACGCCGGTCCCTGAGGGTCCGAATCCTCTGGGGCTGTAGAACTTCCTTCTTTTGGTCTGACATCTTCATGTTGTATCAAGGGTTGGTTTGTGTAGGGTTTTCCTTCCCCTAGGCCGATTGGGTGCCCGCCCTGCCGACTCCGACCTAGCCGCTTCCTTCTTTCTTCCAGAGACACGCCGCGAGCCCCGCCTCGGAATACGTCCGAGCGGCCCCGCGGCGGTCAAAACCTCCTCCCCGGGGTGACCAGGCCCACCTCGGAAACTTCCGAGCGGCCCGAAACACCCCCTACGTCATCCCTGGGGTGCCCAGCCCGCAGGCCGGAACACCCTACGCCCCCGGAGACCGTGGGGTCACACCCCCGGTGTGCAACTCCGGTGCGTATACTCGTACCCGCCCCAGGAACGCACCACGTACGCCCCGGAAACGGGTAGAGGTAATCCCTAACCTCGGCTGCGGGAGCACCCGCGTGCAATGCCTCAGAAAGGGATCTTCTCCCCTTGAACGGGAGGCCCCTACCCAACCCCCGGGTGGCATGGCGGGAAACCATTCCCCTGCGGCCCCAGCCGGCCGGGATTTGCATTCCGGGTTACCTTCCCTTACCACCTTGGGGGGAATAAAACCCACCCTCTCGGCGAAGTGGTCGCCGGGCTCAGGCACCTCGGGACCGCCAAGTCCCGTACCACAGATCTACACCGTCCTAATAAAGGGACGGCCTCTGTGGCCCCTGAGGTTGCCAGGAGGAAGTCAGAAGACCTCCCCTCACGACCCTGACAAGCCGGGCGTTTGTATTCCGGGTCGCCATCCCTTACCACCTTGGGGGAATAATACCCACCCTCTCGGCGAAGTGGTCGCCGGGCTCAGGAACCCTCGGGAACGCCAAGTCCCGAACCACAGATCTACACCGTCCTAATAAAGGGACGGCCTCTGTGGCCCCTGAGGGTGTACCTTCCCCGGCTCGAGTACGTGATGTACTCGGAGTGCAATGCCAGGAAGGTACTGTGCGCTCTTAGTAGGATCGAACCTCCCCGCCGGGCCCTCCCCGGGACTAAGTCCCAGGTACTGCCCCAGCGGATCGTTGATTCGATCCCTTAAGCCCTCTCACCACGACAAGGTGGCGCACAACGAGAGGGAACCTAACCTAACCTTTTTTTTTTTTTTTTTTTTTTTTTTTTTTTAACGTGAGGAAATCCTTTTACGGATACCCCCGGTTTGGGAACTCCGGGGGTTATGTGGGACTCAGGTCTTATGCAGACATGCAGCCTAATACCCACTAAAACCTCACGAGTGGCCTAGCGCAGGCAGTGATAGGCGAACGGCACGGGAGGCGTGAAAACATTACAAACGCCGCGCCGCCGCCCACCGCCGAGACCCCCAGGTGTAAGGGGTCACTGCCTGGCCGAGGGCTCCTCCTAGAGGCTAAGGAGGCCCCGGCGCCCGGTCTTTTGACTTGACCGGGCCACCACACTGTATTTTGACGAGAAGGGACCACCGCCTTCTCGCCAACGCCCACAAGTGGGCAGGCAGTAGGTGGTTCCCAGCCACCTATGATACCGCCCTCCGCACCAGAAGCACGGCTGACACCACCGGAAAGACGGAACAACCCTCACCCTTACGGGAGCTATTGGGTTGCCCGTCCCCCGGGGCGCCAGCACGTACTCTCCTTCCTCAGCCCTGAAAAGGGCTGTTAAGTGGAGGGCCCCTACAGGGGGCTAACTCTGAGTGGCCCTGAAAAGGGCCGTATTTCTCCGCCTAACTACATGGCCCTGAAAAGGGCCGTGTTTCTCCGCCTAACTACTTGGCCCTAAAAGGGCCATTTCTCAACTCCTCACTAGGGGGGGTTAGGGTTGATCCTTAGACCGAACCCGCCCCCCCGTTTCCTCACCAGCGGCGTAAGTGCGCCGGGATGCCCCTATGTCTGCGCCTAATCGGCGCTTGTTGAGGCCCTCTTTGGGAGTTCGATGGGGCTATCTCCCCCCGACGAACTCTTTCATTTTCCTCCTTCTGTGAGATTACTGTGTCACAGAAGGAGGCAAATGCCTCTTTCGACCTTTCCCCCTCCACAATAGCATTAATTACTACCGGAAGGGAGAGGTCAACCCCTATGACTGCGATCAGTTCGCGTCTGGCTTCTTCAAAGGCCGGGCACTCGGCGAGAGTGTGATCCGCCGAGTCCCGGTCTGCACCGCATTCCCAACAACGGGGAGACTGCTCCCTACCAATGCGGCACAGGTAATCACCGAAGGCACCATGTCCGGTGATTACCTGTGCCGCACGGAATCCAAGTCTGCCGGCCACATCGTCGAGCCAGTCCTCCAGACAGGGACGAACCGCCAATATCACTCGATGTCCGGGCGCGTCTGCAGTCGTCTGCTGCAATCGCTCACTCCAACTCTTCAGAGCTTCCTTCCTGCTGAGGTTCTTCATCCTTGCCTTTATGGCAGGTGTAAGTTGATCCCCCCTGCTTCTAATATTGCCTACCCACTCGTAACGCCGGGCGTGGGCCAAAGCCTCCAAGTCCAAAGGCATCACCCCGGCAATCAATGACGCCGCATCGCAAGCTGTCGTACGGTATACACGACCAACTCTGACTGCAAGAGCACGTTCTATGCGGCGTAGGAACATCTTTGACCTCGTGGTGAGGTCCTTGGCCCATATAGGCGCTCCATAGAGTGCCGCCGAACGAATAGCGGCAGCATATAGTCGACGTACCGGCCAACTCGGTCCCCCAAGGTTGGGCATAAGACGTCCCAAGGCAGCGGCCATTTTTCCAACCTTTAGCCAAACGAGCATGATGCTCGTTAAACCTCCACTGCCCGTCCAGGGTGAGGCCCAAATATTTGACAAATGAGCCCACCCGGACGGGTGTGTTACAAACGTTGATACTTAACTCGGGTGGGCGGGTTCGCGAAGGATGGAAGAAGATTGCTTCGGTCTTATTTGCCGCCACCCGTAAACCTAGGCGTTGGATTGCACTAACTATGGCACTAACTGCCAATTCCGCATACGTGCGGGCTTCTACCCACTCTTCCCCTCGGGCCAGCACCAGGGTATCATCAGCGTAACATACTATGCTGCAGCCCGGGGGAAGGGAAACTCGCAGGATCCGATCATATGCCAGATTCCACAGGGCAGGGCCAAGAACGGAGCCCTGTGGAACTCCGCGCTCAACTTCTTTTCTAACTACTTGCCTATTTTTATTTGTATAGGATAACACTCTATCTTTAAGATATTGCCCTATTATTTCCTGCACATATAACGGCAATCCAAAGTGCCGCATTGCCTCACCGATTGTTCTCCATGGAAGGGTGTTAAACGCATTGGCAATGTCCAATGAGACCGCCATTAACACCCTTCCTTGTGATGTTTCCGCTTCTGCGAGAGAGCGGACCATTGAAATAGCGTCAATAGTCGACTTCGCTTCTCTAAATCCAAATTGCCTTGAGTCAAGGCGATGTTCCTTCCGAGCTGTATGTTGAGTGAGACGGCCAATCACTATGCGCTCAAATAGCTTGCCAATTTCATCTAACAAACAGATAGGCCTATATGATGAAGCTTCTCCTACAGGTTTCCCCGGCTTTGGTATCAGGACAAGATTAGATTCTCGCCAAGCCGGCGGAAATATACCTTCTTTTATTAATCGGGTAAAAATATGGCATACTCTTGGACCAAGTACTTTGACGGAAAGCTTGATTGCTTCTCCTGGTATCCCATCAGGACCCGGGGCTTTACCGGATCGAATACGTCGGACCGCCTGCTGTAATTCTTCCCCAGTAACCGGGGGAACGTCTCGCTGTGTACAATCAGGTGGAGGTATCACCCTAGTAATAGATGGGCCATCTTCTGGCGGGAATAAATGGTCCACGATTTGACTGGCCTTTCGTGGGTCCAGTGATTCCGTAATCGGAGGGGCCCTGGGTCGAAGTCTTCCCGTTACAATTTTGTAAGGACGGCCCCAAGGGTCCTCTTCCACCGAAGTTAATAGCTCGTTCCAAGCCGCGTTTTTTGCTTGGCGAATTGCTAATCTAAGAGTTCGGCGAGCGTCCCGATAACTCTCATATGCCTCGTCTATCATTTCCGCAGTACTACGTCTTCTTCTTCTAGTACGCGTAAACCGTCGTTGAGCCTCTACAGAAGATCTCCTAAGAACAGCTAACTCTTGCGTCCACCAGTAGGCTTGGGACGACCTTCTTGCACCCGCACGAGGCATGGCTACATCACAGGCTCCCTGTAACGTATCTCGAAGCCATTCTACTTCCTCCAGGGCCGTTTGTTCTTCATTTATCGGCGGCCAAGTACTGCTTTCCAACGCTGCTAAGAACTTGTCTTGATCCAGGCTGCGCAAGGCCCATCTGCGACCTCGTGGGACCTCCGCAGACGATCGTGTCTGCAAAGCAGACCGTGTAGCAGATAATGTCATAAAGATGTATCTATGGTCTGATAACGAGTCTACATCATCTGCCACTCTCCAGTTATATACAAGTGTTCGCATGGAGGGGGAGGCCCATGTGAGATCTACGATCGATTCACCTCTCCATGCAATACACGTTGGAACATTACCCTCGTTAATTAAAGAGAGGGATAAACTGTCCGCCCACTCTGTTGTAATATCTCCTCGCCGATCCGGCCTCGGGCATCCCCAGGCTAAAGACTTGGCATTAAAGTCTCCCGCGACCAAGATCGGTCGGGGGAGAAGTTGCCTGATAACACCGTCCAAAGACATTAGTCTTGTTTCAAAATCCACCAGGTTAAGAGCTGGGGATATGTATATACCTATCAAATAAATAGTATTCCATTCCACGCAAACCCAACCATCTCCAGATGCCACAAAAATGCATGGCCGAGTGTGCGAAGTCCAGTGAATGGCTACAGATCCAAGGGTGTCAACTGCCCAAGAAGGGTGATTTGGAGGAACACGATATGGTTCTGCTGCTATACCCACGCCGCAACCATACTCTACGAGACTGTGGACAAAGAGGTCTTGAGCCTCGCGAGCATGATTTAAATTAGTCTGCAGTAAGGTCGTATTATTCATTGATTGGCCTCATTTCGACCTCCTCCAGGTCGGAACTCTTCTCGGCCGATTTGTTAACGGCTGTACGCCTTGTGGCTGGGCGTTGCGGCTTGGGCGGAGGGTCTATCGTCTCCGTCACTACTACATTCTCTGAGGTACCTTTACCTCTATTCGTTCCGTTGTTCCTGGCCGGTTTGGCCTGAGCAGAACAGGCAGCTCCGCCCATCTTATGTCCATGTGGACGGCCTGCTTTTTTACACGCCGGGCAACTTGGTGGATTAACACATTCAACCGCTCTATGTCCCGGAACACCGCACCTGAAGCAACAATTGCTTCTATCTTCTGTTGAGGGACATCGCTCCCTAACGTGGCCACTCTGCAGACAGCGAAAACATTGCAGAGGGCGTTCTGCAAGAAGTTCTACTCTCGCTGATATCCAGCCTATACGAATACGTTTACTGGCCACAATTTTATTAGCCACTGATAAAGGACAGTGAACTAAAATGGTAAATAGCTCGTTAAACGAGCGTCTAGGAGGGCCAGTCTTAATGTCCTCAGGAGCACATTTTGTCAGTTTTATGACAGCCTCAGCGACTTCATTGGATGTTATAGAGTCATCCAGATCACGTACACGGATATCCGCCATTTTCCTAGGGCGTGTTATTTTAACCCCTTCGCAATTAGCAAGTACTTTAGACATTGCCTCGGATAATGCGTCGGCTTTAACCGTATTATCTTCGCCGGATATTTCATATATAATAGAGCCCGTTAAGCCTCGCCTCGACTTGAGCTCGTTTATACCAAGACTTGCCAAATCAATTTGTGATTTAGCAAGTTTCAAAGTGTCCTCGTACTTTCCTTTCGGACAAGTAATTGTAATTGCTGCCGTATTAGGCACTTTTCTCTTTTTATTTCGCTTTTTAGGCGCCGTCGGCTGAGTTTGACCTTTGTCTCTTATTTCTGAAGGTCTCTTTTTTGCAGAGACCTTTTGTGCATTATTATTTTTAGATAATGACCGCTGCACAGAAACCTGAGTTGTTTCCGTCTTCTTTTTGGCCTTTCTGCCAACAACCTTCGCCCACACTTCAGTACGCGCGGAAGTGGAGCGGGACGGCGGATCTTTGGGAATATCTCTAGTATTTTTTCTAGAGGAAGGCGGAGGCATTGATATTTCCGATTGGCTCTCCTGACCAGATGTCGCGCCCGTTTTCTTCTTTCTTCTTTCCTTGGTGGAAGATTCCGCAGCTTTTTTAGTACTGCCCGCAGTTGGCTTCTGCTTCTTTTGTGTAGTGGAAGCAGGAGGTTTCTCCTTGGCAATGGGAAAGGGTGGTGATGTGCCGAAGCGTCTCTCACACCATTTACCAAAAAGACCGTCTAACCTTTTTAACAATAATTCCTCGGCCTCAAATTCTGATGGCGAAGTATCCCTGAGCACCTTGGAACGTCCTTTGATAGGGGGACGGATTGCAGGTGGCATACTAGTGCTTGGTATTGCACCTATCGTCGTATTATTAGTTAGGGAAGGATTATCTTCTTCCATTGGTTCGTCCATGGGAGGAGGAGTCCTCAATCTTTTTTCGGTTGCATTAGGAGAAGTGCAAGCAGGCCTTATTATAGGTAATTCCGCCGCTCTGCATCTTAACGCCCGAACTTCTTCGCGTAAATTTTTAATTTCTTTTCGCGCTTGATCTAACTCCTTTAATAGTTGGAGTTCCGCGTTAGAATTTCCTCCACTCGTCGATGCGTTTCTAGTAGAGAGCACCGTTATACCAGCACGTGCACGGCATGCTGCTTTTTTAAGGGCTTTCGCCAAAGTCCCTTTTAATCCTTTTGAGACACCAGAAACACGGAGAATCTGGTCTACGTCCTCATAAGTCTGAGACACTATGTCTCCAGATGGAGCATTTTTAAATTCCTCCAAATAATGCTCTACTGCGTCATCTACCGATTCGCGTAGCTTGGGATTTAAAGATGATAAAGGGTCCAAGATAGCTTTACGTTCTTCCATTTCAGCAATCTCTTGCTCCGTCTCTAACACCTGTCTCTTAGCTGCAGCGAGACCTACGTAATCTCCAGTTGTAGCTGGACGTCCTCTCTTGCGTTTCCCGGATCCGAATGATCCCGAAACATCGGAATCCTCAGTGCCCGAGATAAAGACGTCATCTGTGTAGACGTCTGCCGTCGTGTTTGATGCCATCGACGGGGTAGGTGATGATGCCCTCGATGGTCTTCTATTGACCAAAGGAGACGGATATGGTGAATGTCCTTTTGGTCGCGCCTTCTTCTGCTTAAACGAAGCCGGTCCTGGCTTGTCGTAATCCTGCGCAGACGCATATTCTTCTACCACCCCTGCGGAGCAAGTGGTAGGTGGCCCATCATTTGATGACGACGGGAGGGGCTGGGACAGCACCCCTCGCGCCGGTTCCTGAGAGTCCGTTCTCTCTGGGACTGTAAGTTTACATTTTCTTGAGCCGACATTTCCATAGCAAATCAAGAATGATTTGTTTAGGGTTTACTCCCCTAGGCCGGTGGGGTGCCAACCCTAACGACCCCGGCCTGGCCGACTCCATAGCCTCACGGCGCGTGAGCCCCGCCTCGGAATATGTCCGAGCGGCCCCACGCCCGTACTCACCGCTCTGACTGAGCGGGAGAGGGAAGGGAAGGGAAAGGAAAGGAAAAGGAAAACACCCCCCAACCCCCCAAACCCCCCCCAACCCCCCCAACCAACCGCCGGAAGAGGAACTAATCCTCCCTATCGACCCCGGCAGGCCGGGCGTTTGAATTCCGGGTCGCCATCCCTTACCACCTTGGGGGGAATATAACCCACCCTCTCGGCAAAGTGGTTGCCGGGCTCAGGTACCTCGGGACCGCCGATTCCCGTACCACAGACCTACACCGACCTAATAAAGGGTCGGCATCTGTGGCCCCTGAGGTTGCCAGGAGGAAGTCAGAAGACTTCCCCTCACGACCCTGGCAAGCCGGGCGTTTGGATTCCGGGTCGCCATCCCTTACCACCTTGGGAAGGAATAAACCTCCCCTCTCGGCAAAGTGGTTGCCGGGCTCGGGTACCTCGGGACCGCCAAGTCCCGTACCACAGACCTACACCGACCTAATAAAGGGTCGGCATCTGTGGCCCCTGAGGGAAACCTAACCTAACCTTTTTTTTTTTTTTTTTTTTTTTTATAGTGGGGGAATGCACTCTTTACACATACCCTCTCCCCTGGGGAAGGGAGAGGGGTATGTCGGGCTCAGGTCTTATGCCGCGAGGCTGCCCACTACCGACTAAACCCCCACTTTTGCCCGCATATGGTGCCGTTGACTGATGGGGAGGTTGAGGAATCACGTGCGTATACTTCTCAACCTCCCGGCACCGACCCACCCGATGGTGGGTCCCCGCGCTGCCGCTCTTTGGACTTAGAGCGGCAGGGCCCGCATTTGTGTGGCGGGCCGGCTTCTCTGAGTAGTCGCTTCTGGCTCGCGACTATCACTACTCTGGAGGGCGAGACAGGGAGAGGCTCCCCAGCCTCTTAATGTTTCCCAGCTCGCACTTCTTAAGGCGAGGGTGAGACTTCCTCCCGTTAAGTACTTTGACTCGGCGGGGGGGTAGACTCATCCCCCGCCCTACTGTCATCTCTGTGTGTCGGAGTTCAGACGTGAACTCCGACGCACTGATTGATTGGCGTCACCGCTTGGGCCAGGAAGGAGGGGAGGCTTGCGCCCGTCCCTACCTCCAACCCGGCGCGCACGGCGAGCGCCTGTGGTGGGCTGATTGCCCTGAAGTACTACTGGCACTCTGCTGGTAGCAGCGTTGCTTGATGCAGAGGCCATTCTGCTACTATTTACAATTGGAGACACAGTCGGCCTTGTTACTGTTGGCTGTCCTCTTCTCTGTCTCTCCGCGTCTTCTTTCTGCTGCATCACCTGACTGCAAAACGTAAGGAAGGTCTTCCAGGCTTCCTCGTTGTCCACAAGGACTTGGACTAATGCCGGAAGAGATAGATCTTGGCCTACCTTTCCGACGAGTACTTCACGCTCTTGCTCCCATGCCGAGACATCCTTCTAGAGTGTGCTGAGCGTCGTCTCGTGGTGCCTCACAGTGGAAACAAACTTGTTTCCTCTCTACCGATACGGCGCAGGCAGAAACAGCCGTGTCCCGACAAACCTGCGCCGCATGGAATGAAGGCGCTCCTACTGGCAAGCCAATCTTCTAGAATTGGCTCAAATGCTTCAAGGACTCGTCCTCCTTCTGACCCATTGTTGACGTAGACGCGTCCTCCACTTAACTGTAGCGGGCGTGTGAATAGCGCCTCAGCGTTTTTAACCGAAGTGTTGGTCGCACATTGTGCTTTCGCTCGAACTTTCTAAGCCCTCAAAGACTCGAAGATGCTCCGCGCGGTCAGGTCCAATGGTGGAATACTTGCAAGCACCGCCGCCGCCGCACGTGATACTGTGCGGTATACCCGCGCTGTCCTCACCATGACAGAGTGGAA